>NC_057804.1:509231055-509269250 GCF_018294505.1 Triticum aestivum
CTGGCTCACCTATATATACTCATATACCCTGAAAACATCCGAGAGCACTACGAAACCCTATTTCCACCGCCGCAACCTTCTGTACCCATGAGATCCCATCTTGGGGCCTTTTCCGGTGCTCCGCCGGAGGGGGAATCGATCACGGAGGGCTTCTACATCAACACCATAGCCTGTCCCATGAACTGTGAGTAGTTTACCTCAAACCTTCGGGTCCATAGTTATTAGCTAGATGGCTTCTTCTCTCTCTTTCGATCTCAATACAAAGTTCTCCTCGATCTTCTTGGAGATCTATTTGATGTAATACTTTTTGCGGTGTGTTTGCCGAGATCCAATGAATTGCGGGTTTATGATCAAGATTATTGATGAACAATACTTGAATCTCCTCTGTCGACATTTTGGGAACGGGGGTCCCCAGACTTGCCTATCTGCGGCCCGTGGCCTGGCTCCGCCACTGGCCCAGTACGGCAGGTCTTCATCAACCAAACACTCAAGACCCTCGCGAGGGGCCAAGCCTCGTGGGGTGGACGACATGAGGCCTCCTTGGGAGTGGCCTCGCCAGGCAGGCTCACGAGGAGGCGGAGAGATCAAGGCAAGGGGTACCTCGCGAGGTTCCCGTGATGCAAGCCATGACAACCAACGCTAGGCGAGCGCCAGACCATGCAGTGTCCTCGTTTCCCCTTTGGTGCAAAGGGGGCAAGCGCGGGCGCGGAGTACAGAGGCATCAGGCAAAGGTTTCAATATCGGTGCAACAAGAGAAAGACTAGCAGGACGACAAGATGGAGGTCATCGTGGAGCCCAAGGCGGCGTCATCATGAGAGCCTTTGATAGGCGAAGACCACCTTTAGTCAGCATAGCTTGTACTAGATGTCCCCTTTCAAAATGGCGGTTGTTGGATCCCTTCCAGCTCAATATTTGGGAAGAGGACCAGGGCCTCTATAAATAGGACTAGCCACCACCAGAGGCGAGATAGGTCGATCGAACGTTGAGCAGAACCACCCACCAAACAAAAGAACACCTCATCTCAGGAGGTTGTTCTTCCACTTGTACTGTTCATCATCATCACCACAAGAGGCAATCTACCAACACCACACTAGAGTAGGGTATTAGACCACAACAGTGGCCCAAACTAGTATAAATCTTGTGTCTTTTGTGATGTGAGATCGTTTAGATAATCATAGGGATCACGGCGAGGCTAAGAGCAGATTTGGTAGGGGGAAATCTTCATGCGCACCCCAGTGTTCAAACCTTAAGGGTTTTGCCGGAACCCGATATCTGACGTTTGGTGCGCGAGGTAGGGGTGCGCCAGAGCTCTTCCTTCCGATGACCCGTGGTCCGCTCACACCGTTCTTCGCCCTCTTGGCGGACATCGCTCTCCCGGCTCCAGTGACCGGCGCCATTGCTGGGGCCAGGGGGCTCCGAGCCTTGGCCCCTGCCTTGCGGCAGGTGCATTGGCCACACAAGTTCAAGCCGGAGATGCCTCTGCGCTATGATGGCGCGACGGACCCGCAGTTTTCCTGTCGGCATACGAAGAGGCCGTCCTCAAGGCCGGGGGTGACGACAAGGTCATGGCCAACTGGTTTCCCATGACCCTTACTGGGGTCCCGCGCGCATGGTTGCTCAACCTGTCGGCTTCTTCCGTGGCCTCCTAGGAGGAGCTGCGTGACCTCTTCCTCGCCCGCTTCGCGGCGCCGGCGCCCCAATTATCGCAGCTCTCCTTTGCAGCTCGCAGGTGCCACCCTCGGATCGCCATGCCAAGTCGTTCTTTCGCCAGATCGGCGCCACCCTCGCGCGGCAAGGAACTCCTCTGGCTTGGGTGGCGCCCAAGGACGACCTGACCTTCAACTTGGAAGATCACCCCGTTGACACTGTCGGCTCGGGCGCGCTCCCGATGCTCTGCAAGCCCACCATCTGCTAGGTGGCCGTCACCAAGAGCCTCATCGACGGCGGTGCTGGCCTCAACATGCTTTTGGTGGAGGCCTTCAGCCTCCTCCATGTACCGTCGGAGCGGCTCCGACCCAGCAGGCCCTTCTCGGGCGTCTGGGGCGGTTCCTCCAATTCCCTGCGGCAGATCTGCCTTCTTGTCACCTTTGTCACCCACGACAACTACCGCACGGAGCTGGTCGACTTAGACATTGCTCACATCGGCCTCCCATACAACGCCATCCTCGGATACCCTGCCCTGGCTCAGTTCATGGCAGCAACCCATCTGGCCTACAACCTATGAAGATGCCCGGGAGCGGCGGCGTCCTCACCGTAGCTGGAGATACCAAGGAGGCTCTGCTGGCGCTCAAGCTGGCACTCAAGGCCGCCGCAACAGCGCAGCCTGCCGACACGGACGCCTCCAAGGCCAAGGAAGCTGCACCAACCAAAAAGAAGCAGTTGTTCACTCAGGATAAGGAAGAGACCAAGCAGGTGCCAGTTGAGGAAGACAGGTCCTCGGGAGCCACCTTCACCATAGGTGCTAACCTCGACCCAGACCAAGAGGAGGCGCTGGTGAAATTCTTGCGCGCGAACAAGGAGGTGTTCGCATGGGAACCCAAGCAGCTAGTGGGGGTCCCAAGTAAACCCGGGCAAATGTTGGGCCGGGCTTGTAAAAGCCCGACCTTCATTTCTCAAGCCCGAGCCCGGCCCGAAGCCCGAAATACTCCTTATTTTCAAGCCCGAGCCCGGCCTGAAATCAAGCCCAAACCCCGAAAGCCCGGCCCTAATGCTGTTTTTTAGTACACGCACGTGCAAGCCCGGCCCGAAGCCCGAAAGCCCGGCCTGAAATACAGAAAAATTGAAGCCCAAGCCCAGCTCGAACTATCTTTTAGGCTGCAAAACAAAGCCCGAGCCCGACCCGAATGTCAAGCCCGGCCCAGCACGGCCCGGGTTTTTCGGGCCGGGCTCAGGCCGGGTCGTCGGGTCGGGCTGCCCATCCCGGGTTTAGTCCTAAGGGAGGTGATTGAGCATCACCTGAATGTGTGCCCCAATGTATGCCCTATGAAGCAGAAGGCGAGGCAGTAGTCCACGGAGAAGCAGGCCTTCATCGTCCAAGAAACCCGCAAGCTGGAAGCAGCAGGAGTTATTCGGGAGGTTCGTTACACCGAATGGCTGGCAAACCCCGTTGTTGTGCCAAAAAAGGGGGAAAGGAGCGCATGTGCGTCGACTTCACCAGCCTCAACAAGGCCTACCCACAAGATCCATACCCACTTCCCCGCATCGACCAGAACGTCGACTCCACCATCGAGTGCGACCTGCTTTGTTTTCTGGACGCGTTTTTGGGTTATCACCAGATCAAGATGGCTGTGGAAGACCTAGAGAAGACAGCCTTCCTGACCCCGTGTGGGGTAAACTGCTACACTTGCATGTCGTTCGGGTTGCGCAACGCGGGCGCGACCTTCCAATGGCTGATGCACATCGCCTTGGGCCGGCAGCTCGGGAAGAACGCCGAGGCTTACGTCGATGACATTGTGATGAAGTCTTGGGAGGCAAGGACCTTAATCAAGGACTTAGAGGAGACCTTTGCGAGCCTCTGCCAGATGGACCTGCGTCTCAACCCGGAGAAGTGCGTGTTCGGCGTCCCTTCAGGCAAGCTGCTGGGCTTTCTCGTGTCCCACAGGGGGATCGAGGCCAACCCGGAGAAGGTTAAGTCAATCAAAGACATGAGTACACAACATACCCTCAGAGAAATGCAGAAGCTCACTGGTCGCATGACTGCGTTAGGACGCTTCATCTCCAAGCTGGGGGAGGGCGCCCTACCGTTCTTCAAGCTGATGAAGAAAAGGGGCCCATTTGAGTGGACGCGGGAGGCCGACCAAGCGTTTCAAGACCTCAAGAGATACTTGACCAGCCCTCCTGTGATGGTGGCGCCACACCCTCTCGAGCCCCTGGTGATCTACCTTGCTGCCACTCCCTACTACGCTAGCGCAGCCCTGGTAGCGGTTCGGGAGGAGCGCCGAGCTAAGGCCGCATCCCACCCAGCTACAGCCTTAGCCAGGGCGACACAAGACCAGGAAGGCCTCACGAGGACCACGACAGCTATAGCAGGGCACCAAGCTCAGCCGGAAGATGCCCCCAATGCTGAAGAGGCTGCACCAAGCAACCAGGCGATGGGGGCTCCATTGTCTCAGGAAGCTCCTCAACCTCCATAAGACACATGCCACGTCAGCACACTCACCCTTGTCGAGCACCCGGTGTACTTCGTCAGCACGGTGCTGCGGGATGCAAGGTCAAGGTACCCCATGCCTCAGAAGCTCTTACTCATGCTCTTGGTGGCCTCGCATAAGCTGCAACAGTACTTTCAACGTCACCCCTTCAAGGTTGTTTCGGCCTACCCATTGAAAAGGGTACTCAGGAGCCCCAACTCCACTGGGAGAGTCGCTGAATGGAACATCGAGCTGCAGGCATTTCAGTTGGACTTCAGCACAACCAGGGTCATCAAGGGAGCTGCACTTGTTGATTTCGTGGTAGAATGGACGGACGCACTGGAGCTCAAGATGGGCGAGGATCGGTCTCTCTCCCCAGGAAGTGAGGCACCAGATGGTTGGGTCATGTATTTCGATTGTGCCTTCTCGCAACAAGGCGTGGGGGCTGGCGCAGTACTGATATCACCCACTCAGGACAAGCTCTACTATGTCGTACAACTCTGTTTCCAGCAGGGAGAGAAGGTCTCCAACAACATAGCAGAATATGAGGGCCTATAGTAGGCCCGAAAGCTACGGCACCACTGGGAGTGAAGCGCCTCATCATCAAGGGGGATTCAAAACTCCTCGTCAACTTCTCCAACAAGGTGTACGAGCCGAAGGACGAGCACATGGAAGCGTATCTCGTGGAGGTACGGAAGATGGAGAAGCAGTTCTGGGGGCTGGAATTGCAGCATGTGCCCCGTGGCACCAACCAAGAGGCCGACAACATCGCGAGGAGGGCGTCCAGGCGGCTGCCTCAGGAGCCCGGCGTTTTCGAGGAATGACTCTTCAAGCCATCAGCAGCACCACCACTTTCAAGAACGGCACAGCCTCGAGAAGAACTCCCTCAGCCGCCTGCCACAAGAGCCCCGGCCTATGGCCCGACCTCGGGAGCACGCCTACTCCTAGCGCTGGAGCCTCAGGAGGGATGTTGGACCGAGGAATTCAAGGAATACCTAATGCAAGGGACGTTGCCGAAGAAGGAGGAGGACGCGGAGCGCGTGGCTCGGCAGGCCACGGCCTACTGCATCCAAGACGGTGAGTTATACTAGAAGCGGCCGAATGACGTTTCTCTATGTTGCATCTCCAAGGAATAGGGGAAAGAGCTGCTAGCCGACATACATGGTGGGGATTGCGGACACCACTCGTGTCGGGGGTTGGATACGACATATGCCAAAGGATGGCTTATCATGGTGGGAGCGAGTAGAACGTCCCCGGTGCCTGGAAGCGGGATGAGGCGAAGACATGCACGCCGGCGGAACTTACCCAGCTTCAGGGCTCTCCTAGGAGATAATACCCCTACTGCTGCTCTGCGGGGTCTCCGCATGATCACTAAGGAAAAGTGACTACAATGGTGCTCCTGGAGCT
Source organism: Triticum aestivum (assembly GCF_018294505.1). NCBI lineage: Eukaryota > Viridiplantae > Streptophyta > Magnoliopsida > Poales > Poaceae > Triticum > Triticum aestivum. The sequence goes on from NC_057804.1 coordinate 509,236,590, forward strand.
ATTTCGGGAGGCATGAGAGGGCAAGGCTAGCTCTCTCCTCCCTGTGCTATCTGGTCTATCTCTATCTAGGTCCGAACCCTTTGCATGCGTGCCCCGGGGGGTTTATATAGGCCTACCCCCCAGGGGTACAATAGTAATCCGGTTGGGCGCGGGTCCCAGCCGTCTGTCTCTCAGGCCGCCGTCCTTCCCGCCGGCTTCTGGGGCCCGCCGACTAGCGGATCCCGCGGACATGCTTGATACTGTAGCGGCACTCCTGATGACGCAGGCTCGGTCATCGGGTCGTGGCAACAGTGCTGCCGTCTATCGGGCGATCACTGTCACCATTCCCCATCCTATCTGGTTAATGGCTCGTGGGGCCCTGGGGAGAAGTCGGGCGACTCCAGGGAGGCCGACTCCCACAGGTCCATCTTCGGGTCGCTCAGGCCGCCTTCGGCCCACCCACTGATAGGCGGCCCCGCCGCCTTCGGGTCGTATAGGCTGGCGTCGTGGGCACAGTGTACTACACACTGTGGCTGAGGTCAGGGCAGGCATGGCAACAGTGTCGCGCCTCGCCGGAGATCTTCCGGCGATACGGCATACTGTAGCCATGCCGGCCCTTCGCAAGCAGGGGGAATGGCCATGCAGTGACCGTACCCTGCATCGTACTTCGAGATGAGGGAGGAGTCATGGGCCGACTCTCCATAGTCGGCCTCTCTAGAGGTTGCCAGCTTGGAGTCGGCTTATCTTGGAGTCGCCGTCTGGGACTCGGCTTGTCTTGGAGTTGCTCCTAGGACTCGGCCTGAGGGGCGCGGCCTGCCTCGATGTCTTGAAAGGTCCTGGGGCTCGGGTTAGCCTACCTGTGGCCCATTACTCTGACAGTAGTCCCCGAAGCTGGTGAAGCCCTGTGGACGCTGCATTGTGGGGCTTCAACAGTTTCAACCTTCAAGGAGAAGACTCTGGAACTCAGCTGCCGTCTTTCCTTGGGCCGACTGTCGAGAGTCGGATGTTTTTTAGGAAGAGCCGCAGCTCGAAAGTCGCGGCGGGAAACTAGGCGGCGTGCCTAATACGCTTCCCCGCAGCCATCCAGGCGGTCCTATCGCGTGGCGCCATGTGGAGAGGACAGTCTGCCTTCCCACGCGCGCGACAGGACGGGCCGTCAGGCGGGGCCCGCCACTACCGTGCCTCGGCATACGAACGGATCCGTTGCGGCCGTGGACGGTTGGTTTTCCCACGTCGTTACTGCGCGCAGTAACTTCGTGGGGCAAATCGTGGGGCGGCGTGGGGCATCGTGCGCAGTTAATCCCACGCCCGCCCCGTCGGCTTCTCAGCCCACAGGGCTATAAGTAGGCGGGGGGAGCGGAGCGGCACAGCAAGCGCACCCTTCTTCCCCGCTCCATCGCCTCATCTTGCCTTCTCTTCGTCCTGCCTCCGCCGTTGAGCAAGAGCCCTCCACACCACGGTGATGAGCTCTTCCTCCGCCGCGGCCCCCGCCGTGCGCTCCGGCGTGTGGGACGGCTCGGAGGTAGAAGAGGAACACATCGAGTTCCTTCGCCGGACACGCGGTCTCCCCAGCGCAGACCACGTGCGTGCCCGTGCCGCACCGAAGGGGGAGATCCGGCCGGCGCTGGAGGAGGGCGAGCGGGTCATCTTCCGCTCGCACCTCATGCGCGGCCTGGGGCTGCCGGCGAGCGGCTTCTTCTGCTCGTTCTTGGAGTTCCACAGCCTTCAACCGCACCACCTCACTCCGAATATGGTGGTATTGCTCTCCGCCTTCGCCACTCTGTGCGAAGGTTTCCTCGGTGTTCTCCCCACCATCAAGCTGTGGGGAGAGTTCTTCTCTTCTAAGCTCGGCACGCACGTCGTCGGTGTGCCGGTTCAGTGCGGCGCCTACATTGCGGTGCGGCACTCGACGGCTGACAACCCCTTTCCTCCCATCACGCTGATCAAGTCGGTGAAGATGTGGCAGCGCTCATACTTCTACATGAAGAACCTCGCCTCCGACAGCGACTGGGTCAACTTGCCGCCTTACAACGCTGCCCCCCTGACTGGGAGGCTCCCCAGCTGGTCCCACCGAGTCAAGACGCTGACTCCCGCCGGAGCCGCCACCGTAGCGCGACTCCGAGTCTTGACGCAGTCGGAGGGACTCATCGGGGCCGACTTGCTGGCCGCCTTCATGGCGCGCCGAGTTCTCCCGCTCCAAGGCCGGCCTCACCTGATCTGTCAGATGATCGGCCTCCGATACCCAAGTCGGATGAGCACCAAGGAGATGCCCCGCAAGGAGGTGGTGAACTTGGTGAACCACATCGTGCACTGCGACCTCGAGGAGGACTGGCAGTTCGGCAAGGAGCCGTACTCGCGCGACAACCCTCCACCAGTGGTAAGTCGCGTCCCCCTATTGTTTTGTTTTCTTTGTGGCCGACTCCAGCTTCTGACTCTTGTCGGTTTCTTCTAAGCTAGAATCCTCTTATGCAGCCTGCCGCCGGCGCCACGAGACAGCCCCGCGAGTATGTTCCTGACCGAGCGGAGAGCGACGTCGACGACCCCAACTTGGGGGCAGCGGCGATGGAAGCCGACGCCGAAGGCGGGGGAGGAGGAGCAGAAGGCGACTTCAGGCCCTCGGCCACCTTCGCCGACTGGCCTGATGACGACGCCGAAGGGGAGGTCGCCCCGCGCCACCAGCCGAAGGTCGGTTCCTCCGCCGGCCAAGTCGGTTTGAAGAGGCGCCACGCCGGGCCGAGTTCGCTCGGCGGCAAGTTGAAGAAGATAAAGGGGGCGGCCGCCGCGACCAGACGGGAGGAGGCGGCCGCGAAGGCCAACCGCTTCCGAAGGGAAGTGAGAAGGCTGCCGCTAGTCTCTACGTAAGTCTTTACGCTTTTTTATTTTCTTTCGTTGAATCTTGTCCGAGTCTTCGTTTATACTCCCTCCATTCTTCTTCAGGGCCCCTCTTTCCCTTGAGAGAGTCGTCGTCCCCTCCGTCATGGGGTCGGCAGAGACGGCCGCCAATACTCGGTGGCCCGACCCCGCCGCCGACCTCCGGGAGGCGATGGAGCGAAATGCGCGGGAGAAGCGCGAGGAGGAGGAGGCCGATCGTCTGGAGAAGGCAGAGGCTGACAGGGCGGCCGCCTCCGCCCAGAAGAAGCTGGATGATGCCGAAGCCGCCCTTGCGGCGAGACGGCATGCCAAGGAGGCTGCGCGTCGCCGATCGGCGATGCTCGTCCCCCCACTGTCGTCTGCACCACCGCCTCCGGAGTTCACGGGGCAGACCGGAGAGGCCGGCACCGAGAACCCCGTCGTGGAGAAGGAGAGCGGCGAGGCTTCTATGTCGGACACTCTCGTGCCGCCACTGCCGCCTCCACCGCCGTCTGGGAGACCGCACGGCAAACATTCGGTGGATCCGTCGGAGCCGCCGGCCATGGACGAGGCCGAGGCGCGGCTGCTTCTCCAAGTTGCCTCACCGGCGCACCGCCGTCTTGAGAGGGTGACCTTGGCGCCACAACCTCGGGAGACCGGCGCTGCTAGCTCGGCAACCCTAGACGCCGAGGCCACAAGCGCCTCGCCCATCGGATGGGTGCATGGAGGCGGCACCGGGCCGCTAAATCAATTGCTCCTGGAAGTCTAGGTGAAGCTGCGGGCCGAAGGCGATGCCCTTCAAGCCTGCACCAGAGCGCACCTGGCCGCACGAACGGCCGTCCGAGTAAGTTTCTTTTCCTTTTTGATTCTTGTTTTTCTCTGTGGGGGCGCGCCAGCGCACCCACTGGGTCTAGTCCACGAGTTCCGGGCCGGCTGCCGAGCAGGCGGTTCGGAACTCCCTCTGGCGAGTTCCAAACACTAACTTTGTCTTCAATGACTTATTGCAGGAGTACCACAACCTCCGCGCCACTCCCTTCAACCGCAATGTTGAGGAGTTGAGCAAGCGGGCTGCCGACTTGTCGGAAAGCCGGAGTAAGTTCTTCTTCTTCGCGGGGGCGCGCTGGCGCACCCGCGGGCTGTAGTCCCCGAGATTCGGGCCGACTGCTGAGCAGTCGGGCAGGATCTTCCCGGCGATCTTCTTTGCTGACGACTTGTTTGTCTCTTCTTTCATTCTTCAGGGGCCAACGCCGCTCTTCAGGAGGAGCTGGGCGAGGCCAATACCGCCCGTCGTGCCAAGGAGGAGGAGTGCGGCAAGCTTGCCGCGGAGCGCAACCTGCTGGCGGCACAGCTGGCCAGGCAGAAGGAGCTTCTCAAGAAGGCGCAGGACGAGGCCGAGAAGAAGGAGGCCGCTCTCCTAGCCGAGTTTGAGAGCGAGCGCTCCTCCCGGACTGACAGGGAGGCAATGCTGACCTCCGGCTTCCACGAGATCGAGGATATCGTTGATGGTAAGTTTCTTTCGTTTCTTCAGGCTTCCAACTACGTGTCGGGCCGACTTCTGATTTTTCGACTTGCTTCTTTTTTGTTTTGGCAGACTTCTTCCCTGGTCACTCGCAGGCAGTCCCTCTGGCTATCGAGGCTGCTCGTGAGGCGCGAAGGGCGAACGGTGAGGAGATCGCCGCTAATGCCCCCCGAACTGTCGATGAGCAGCTTCTGAGCATTGAAGCCCGTCTTCGTCTGGCTTGCCGGCTGATGCGCCGGCTTCAGCGTGCCGGCACCCAGGCGGTTGCCGCCCTATGGCCAGGCACGCCGGCTCTGTGCACCGCCAGCCGAACTGCCGACTGGCTGGAGGTCGCTGCCGGCCGTCTTGAGGCCTAGAAAGGCTCCTCGGCCCGGGCCAGAGCGCGCCGAGCCTTGGAGTTCGTCAAGGCGTGGTATCCAGGGCTGGACCTGGACCGTCTGGCCATGTTCCGGTCAGAAGCCCAGGCCGAGCTGGAGGCCGTGGAGGGCGCCCTTATAGAGCGTGCGGCGGCCATCGCCGAGTACACGGACACCAGTGTCTTCGTCCCCGAGCGGGCTGAAGGCGGCGAGGAAGTGCTGCCAGAGTGGTTTGGGATGAACCCGGAGTATGGCGAGGACTCGGCGGAGGTGATCAACTCCAGCACCGAGGAGGAGGACGAGGTGAAGGACGAAGGCGAGGCGGAGGTGCCAGAAGATGGAGCAGGCGGCCAGCCTCAGCTCGACCGCGCCTCCAGCAACGAGCCGCGTCGAGAGAAGGCGACTGCTGCCGGAGGCGATCAAACTGAGACCGCCCAGCCGACTGCCCCGGCGCCTGACACCGCCATCTCCTCCGATCCTCCGATCCCAGATGCCGCCTCCTAGGCTGCCTTTTTCGCCTCTGTTTGTCTATCTTAGTAATCTTTTGAAAACTTGTTAGATTCGAACAATTCCACCCGCGGGGTGTATCTTGAACTTCTATTCGAAGATTCGGCCAAGGGCCTATGTAAATATTTATCCGATTTCCGTCTTTCCTTGCTTACTGCTCTTTAGGCTTTTCCCTCTTCCGCCTTCCTTTAGTCGCTGCCTTGCCAGTCGGACAGCCGCTCTGTGGACTGTTGCTGGGTCAAGTGCTTGGCTACTTCGGGAAGGCAAGTACTTGGCCGTTTAGAGTTTCTTTTAGCAAGTTGGATAGAAAGCGACAGGCCGACTACCCAAGAGTCGGTCGTTCTTGATAGAGGCTAATAAAGACGGCGAGCCGGCTACTCATGAGTCGGCTTTTCTGCTTCAGAAATGCTGGAGGCCGTCTTACGCTATGTTCGTGCTTTAGGTCCTTAGCCATTTTTCGTGTGGGCGCCCATTCTTCCTCACTCCTGCCCGCCTCATAGTCGCTCTGCGAGCTGCGGCTTTGCCAGGAGGTGGATTGGGCACCGCACACTACTTGTCTGACTGCGGGAAGCTCCTCATAGCGCAAGGCGGCGAGTCCCCGGGCAGACTAGTCTGGCCCGGTGCCAAGCGGCTTGTAATGAAAGTAATGTACTTGGAGGCATAATTCTTGTCATATAGATAACAAAAAGGGCAGTCCCTGAGCTCGTCTCGGGGGGCCCAAAGTCTTAGTACTTTAATACAAAGGGGTAGTGCGATACATACTGCATCAACTATAAAATCTTCGAAGAAGATTTGCATTCCATGGGCGCTCTGTCTCTTTGCTGGAGTCGTCCTTCTTGCGCGCTCGGGGCTTCTGAGCGTCGATCAGATAGTAGGCGCCGTTCCCTAGCACCTTGCTGATGATGAAGGGGCCTTCCCAAGGTCCCGACAGCTTGTGTTGGCCGGCTGTTCGCTGGATCAGCCGGAGCACAAGGTCGCCTTCTTGGAAAGATCTTGGCCTGACCTTCCTGTTGTAGTATCGACGCAGACTCTGCTGGTAGATGCTGGACCGATTGAGTGCCAACAGCCGGCCCTCTTCCAGCAGATCGACGCCGTCTTGACGTGCTTCTTCTGCTTCTTCCTCGGTGTACATGGTGACTCACGGGGAGTCGAACTCTATGTCCGTTGGGATGATGGCTTCGGCGCCATAGACGAGGAAGAAGGGTGTGAAGCCGGTTGACTTGTTTGGAGTCGTGCGCAAACTCTAGAGGACGGCTGGCAGCTCCTCAAGCCAACAGCCGGCAGATCGCTCCAGCGGGACGACGAGTCGAGGCTTGATGCCGGATAAGATGAGGCCGTTCGCTCGCTCCACCTGGCCGTTTGACTGCGGATGGGTAACGGACACTAAGTCCAGTCGGATGCCCTGTGTCGCGCAGAAACGGGCCAAGGCGCCTTTGGCAAAATTCGTGCCATTGTCGGTGATGATGCTGTGTGGGATGCCGTACCGAGTTGTGATGTCAACGATGAAGGTCACTGCAGTCGGACCATTTAACTTCTTGATGGGTTTCACCTCCACCCACTTGGTGAACTTGTCCACTGCGACAAGTAGGTGAGTCAAGCCACCTCGTGCCGTCTTGAATGGTCCCACCATGTCCAGGCCCTAGACTGCAACGGGCCAGTCGATGGGGATAGTCTTGAGTGCGGAAGCTGGCTGAAGTGGCTTGGAACGTAAAATCTGGCACCCCTTGCACTTTTGGACTAACTCTTTGGCCTCTTCCAGGGCGGTTGGCCAAAAAAAACCATGCCGGAAGGCTTTGGTGACGAGTGCCCTAGAGGCCGCGTGGTGACCGCACTCGCCTTCATGGATGTCTCTGAGGATTGCCTGGCCTAGTTCTACCTCGATGCAGAGTTGGAAGACGCCGGTAACGCTGCGCCTGACCAGCTCTCTGTTGACTATGGTGTAGGCTGCTGCTCGGCGTTGCACTTGCCGAGCCAAGATTTCATCAGTTGGCAGCTCTCTGTTTACTAAGGATCTGAGGATGGGCTGGGCCCATGAAGGTGCTGCTATTTCTTCAACTACCACTAGTGCGACTTGGAAAAGGGCGGCCGGGCTGGGAGGCGGCGGGTTGGAGTCTGCAGCCGCTTGCTGATTTGACAAAGTCCCGGGGCCGACTGGAGCAGTCCCCGGGCCGAGCTCTGGAGTCTTCGATCTTGCTACTGCAGTCCCCGGGCCGGGTTCTGAAGTCCCCGGGCCGGCTACGACTGTATGTTTATTGGAGTCGGATCCGTCCTCCTCAGGCAGTGCCGGCACATAGATTGAATCTGATTCTGGTGACGGCTTAATAGAAGGCTTGAGGAGGCGCCGGAGGGCGACACCAGATGGTATTGCCTGGCGGGTGGAGCCGATTCGTGCCAAGGCGTCTGCTTGGGCGTTGTCGTTCCTTGGCACGTGGAGGAACTCGCACCCCTCGAAATATCCGCTGAGTTGCTAGACGAGGAAACGGTAGCTCGCCATCTTTGCATCCTTGGCGTCCCAATCGCCATATGATTGCTGGACCACCAAGTCAGAGTCGCCATAACACAGGATCCGGCAAATGCCGAGTTCTTTGGCAAGCTGGAACCCGTGGATGAGCGCCTCGTACTCGGCCACATTGTTGGAGGCGGCGAAGTGGATCTGCAGCGCATATCTGAGCTTGTCGCCCTTGGGGGAAGTGAGTACGACGCCGGCTCCCAAGCCGGTGTGTATCTTGGAGCCGTCGAAGTGCATCCGCCAATGGGTGGAGTCGGGCGCTAGCGGCAGATACTGGGTCTCAGCCCAGTCGACGAGGAAGTCGGCCAGTTCTTGTGACTTGATGGCGGTGCGGGGCTCGTAGTAGATGGTGTAGGGGGGCAGGTCGATGGCCCATTTGGCCACTCGGCCAGAAGCATCTCGGCTTTCGATGATCTCGGCCAGTGGAGCTGTGCAGACCACAGTGATTAGATGCTCCTGGAAGTAAGGCTTCAATTTCTTGGCGGCAAAATGCACGCCGTAGCACATCTTCTGGTAATGGGAGTAGTTCTGCTTGGAGGCTGACAGCACCTCGCTTAAGTAATATACCGGTCTCTGGACAGGTAGCGCCTTGCCTTCCTCCTTGCGCTCGACTACAATGACTGTGCTGACTACTCGGCTGGTGGCGGCAATGTATAGGAGCATGGGCTCTTTGGGAGTCAGAGCCACCAGCACAGGGGGAGTAGTCAACATCTTCTTTAGTTGGAGAAAGGCCTCGTCCGCCTTGGGAGTCCACTCAAAGAAGGTCATCTTCTTCATGAGCTGATACAAGTGGAGAGCCTTCTCGCCCAGCCGACTGATGAATCGGCTGATGGATGCCAAACAGCCGGTGAACTTCTGCACATCTAACAGTCGTCTGGGTGCTTCCATCCTCTCGATGGCCTTGATCTTCACAGGATTGCACTCTATGCCGCGTTCGGAGACAAGGAAACCGAGGAGCTGGCCGGCTGGTACTCCAAAAACGCACTTCTCTGGGTTGAGTTTGATCTGGAATCGGCACAGATTCTCAAAGGTTTCCTTGAGGTCCTCCAGCAAGGTTCCACGCTTCTCCGTCTTCACCACTACATCATCCACATAGATGTGGGCATTTCTGCCGAGTTGCTTCAGGAGGCACTTCTGCATGCAACGCTGAAAGGTGGCGCCGGCGTTTCTTAAGCCAAACGTCATGGTCAGGTAGCAGAAGGCTCCAAACGGCATGATGAAGGCGGTCTTCAGTATGTCAGCTGGGTTCAGCTTGATCTGGTGATATCCTGAATATGCGTCTAGGAAACTCAACAGCTCGCATCCGGCTGTGGAGTCTATCACCTGATCAATTCTCGGCAGAGCAAATGGGTCCTTGGGGCAGGCTTTGTTGAGGCTCGTGTAATCAATGCACATCCGCCACTGCTTGTTCTTCTTCAGCACCAGTACTGGGTTTGCCAGCCACTCTGGAAAAAACACTTCCATGATGAAGCCGGCTGCCAGGATCCGGGCTATTTCTTCTCCAACAACTCTTCTTTTTTCTTCTGACAGGCGGCGCAAGGGCTGCCTGACGGGCTTCATATCAGACTGGACGTGTAATTTGTGCTCGGCGAATTCCGTCGGGACACCAGGCATGTCCTTGGGGGACCATGCGAAGATGTCGCGATTCTCACAGAGGAAATCGACGAGCTCGCCTTCCTATTTGCTGTCAAGGCCTATGCCCATGACAGCGTACCTCTCCGGGTGCTCCGGGTCCAACGGTATCTTCTTTGTTTCTCTGGACGGCTTGAATGATCCTTCTGCTTCCGACTCCTTGGGGTCGGGCGATACCTCGGGCTATTTGCCGGCCATCGCCACGACCCGATCAAGAAGCCGTTTCTCAGCCGCGATCACCAAGGACTCGGCCAGCCGACTACTTTCGGCCGCGCAAGTGGACGACTTCCTGTAGTCGCCGGACACGGTTAGGATTCCCTTGGAACTCGGCATCTTCATCTTGAGGTAGGCGTAGTGGGGGACCGCCATGAACTTGGCCAAGGCGGGTCGGCCAAGCAATGCATGATATGGGCTTTCAAGGTCCACCACCTCAAACCAAATTGGCTCTCGGCGGAAATGATCCTTGTCTCCGAAGAGGACATCTATCAGGATCTTGCCGATTGGCGAGCAGGAAAGGCCAGGAACGATTCCATGGAACACAGTTCGGCTGCTCTGAAGCTGTCTTCGCTTGATTCCTAATTTCTCCATTGTATCCTTGTACAGGATGTTGATACTGCTGCCTCCGTCTATCAGTACTCGTGAGAAGCGAGCGGCCCGCCTATATGTGGCGAGTGTGGTGCCTAAGACCAAGGCTTAGGAGCCTGGACTCGGCATCACCTCTGGGTGATCAGCTCTGCTCCAACTGATAGGCCTCTCGGACCAATGCATGAACTCTGGAGTGCTTGATGCAACCGCACTCACTTCTTGCTGCTGTTGGCACCTGCTGCGTCGGTCATCCACTACACTGGTGAACACCACATAGGCTCCGTGCTCATCTGGGAACTCGTCTTGTATCGCGCCGACTGGCCTGACGGCCGGCTACTGGGGCGGCGGTGGAGGAGGCGGCCCAGCAGCAGGGGGAGGGAGCAAGCCGTCCCCCTTGGCGATTCTGGTCAGCCAGTGGCATTTCCTGGTGGTGTGGTTTGACGGCTTTGCGCCGCTGTGAAACTTGCAGGGACCATCTAGAGTCTGCTCGTAGGAGAAAGCCGGCAGCCATTTGGACTTGTCGCCCTTCTGTCGCTTCGCCGGAGGCGGTCCCTCCAACTACTGGTCTTCTGCTGTTGCCACTTGCCGACTGCTAGAAGTCGGCTGCGGGGCTTTGAGCTTCTGGTCATTCTGCTGTTGCCGCCGACTGGTGTCTCCAGTCGGAGTTCTTGGAGCCTGAGGGGCGACTTTGCCAGTTGTGCTGACCCGAATCTCCGCCTTCATGGAGGAGTCGGCCGTGGCGTACTTGTCTGCTGTGATCAACCGCTCATCGAGGGTCTCCGGCTCGTCGAAGAGGAGCTTGTGCTTGAGGAGGGTGCCTTCTCTGCACCCGGCAGTAAAGTACTCGATGGCCTGCACCTCGTGCATGCCCTCGCAGGAGTTCCAGAGTTCGCCCCAGCGCGTGAGGTAGTCGCGAGTAGACTCGTCAGGGCCTTGCACGCACAAGGAGAGTTGGCGTGGCTTGGGAGGTCGCTTGTACGTGCTCGTGAAATTGCGGACGAAAGCCTCGGTGAAGTCAACCCAGCTGTTGATGCTGCGAGGCTTCAGACTGTTCAACCACATCCGGGCCGAGCCCTGGAGCATGAGCGGGACGTATCTTACGGCAACACGCTTGTTGCCGTTCGCTATGTTGACGGCTGTGGAGTAGTCGATCAGCCAATCTTCTAGCTTCATGGTGCCGGTATATTTGGGCGTGTCTCGGGGGAGCGTGAACCCTTTGGGGAAGGGCTCATCTCGGATGCGGGGTCCAAAGCAGGGGGGACCCAACTCGTCTTCTTCTTCCAGCGCCAGGGATCGATGGAGTCGGTCGATCCGGTGGCGGGCGTCGTTCTCTCCGACTCCCTCTCGGCGGCCAAGGCGGTCGCCGAGAGTCGGATGTTCCACGGGCAGCGGGGAGACTCGCCTTTCTCTGCGAGGAGGGGGAGGCAGGTAGTCGTCCCGCCGTTCCGTCGTTTTGGCGCTGCGGTGCCTCGGTGCGGCAGCCGGCATCATTCTGCGCGGCAACCGCGTCGAGGAGCTGCTGAACTCGCTCCGTCATTATGCGGCGCTCTTCGCCTTCGAAGTTGTCGAGCTCGTCTTCCGCCGCCTAGGCGGCACGGATATTCTCTGCGGGCATGGCATACACAGGGCAATCAGCCTCGAAGAGGTTGGCGATTGCCGCACCGCGCTGTCAGACCGCGCCTAGGCGGCTAGGCCCGATTGGAGCCGGCAAGCCGCCTACGGCGCGATCCATCTCGCGTTGGTAAGTTTCTGACAAGCGCCTCATGCTTGCCAGCTTCTTCGCGCCCTCGACAAGCTGAAGGCGGAGCGCCTCCAGCGTCCCGGCGTCGGCGTCTTCCGAAATCGGCGCTGCAAGGTCTCGCAGGGCCGCGTCAAACGGGTCATGCGCTCCTTTGCTGGAGCGCTCACCATGGTCGAGGACGAGGACCTCAGTGACGGTGCTTCCGCCGCTCCCCGCGTACGAGAGCGGCTCGTCGTAGACCACCACGTTGGTGGGGAACGCGTCGAGTGACGCGGGGTCGGAGTCGACCAGCATCGGGTCGGTGGATCCTATGGACTCCAGTTCCGCGGCAGGCTCTCCTGCGACGTGTAGTTGGTCAAAGAGGCCCGCGAGGAGGCTCTCGGGGCCACTCGTGCCTGCGTCGGGCGCAGGCTCATCGGAGAGGCGAACCTCGCCGACAAGATCGGTGAGGCAGCTGGCTGCACAGGCGATCTCAGCGCCGTGCAGCGTGTCGGCACAGACGCCATCCGGCGTGCTGGGCTGGCTGTGCTCACCGGGGAGGAACAGGGTTCCCGTCCAGAGCAGGTCTCCGGATGATGGTGCACCTCGCCCCATGGTGGGCGCCAAATGTCGGGGGTTGGATACGACATATGCCAAAGGATGGCTTATCATGGTGGGAGCGAGTAGAACGTCGCTGGTGCCTGGAAGCAGGATGAGGCGAAGACATGCACGCCGGCGGAACTTACCCAGCTTCAGGGCTCTCCTAGGAGATAATACCCCTACTGCTGCTCTGTGGGGTCTCCGCATGATCACTAAGGAAAAGTGACTACAATGGTGCTCCTGGAGCTGTTTCGGGAGGCAGGAGAGGGCAAGGCTAGCTCTCTCCTCCCTGTGCTATCTGGTCTATCTCTATCTAGGTCCGAACCCTTTGCATGGGTGCCCCGGGGGGTTTATATAGGCCTACCCCCCGGGGGTACAATAGTAATCCGGCTGGGCGCGGGTCCCAGCCGTCTGTCTCTTAGGCCGCCATCCTTCCCGCCGGCTTCTGGGGCCCGCCGACTGGCGGGTCCCGCGGACATGCTTGATACTGTAGCTGCACTCCTGATGACGCAGGCTCGGTCATCGGGTCGTGGCAACAGTGCCGCCGTCTATCGGGTGATCACTGTCGCCATTCCTCATCCTATCTGGTTAATGGCTCGTGGGGCCCTGGGGAGAAGTCGGCCGACTCTAGGGAGGCCGACTCCCACAGGTCCGTCTTCGGGTCGCTAAGGCCGCCTTCAGCCCACCCACTGACAGGCAGCCCCGCCGCCTTCAGGTCGTACAGGCCGGCGTCGTGGGCATAGTGTACTCACACTGTGGCTGAGGTCAGGGAAGGCATGGCAACAGTGCCGCGCCTCGCCAGAGATCTTCCGGCGATGCGACATACTGTAGCCATGTCGGCCCTTCGCAAGCAGGGGGAAATGGCCATGCCGTGACCGTACCCCGCATCGTACTTCGAGATGAGGGAGGAGTCAGGGCCGACTCTCCATAGTCGGCCTCTCTGGAGGTCGCCAGCTTGGAGTCGGCTTATCTTGGAGTCGCCGTTTGGGACTCGGCTTGTCTTGGAGTCACTCCTGGGACTCGGCCTGAGGGGCGCGGCCTGCCCCGATGTCTTGAAAGGTCCTGGGGCTCGGGTTAGCCTACCTGTGGCCCATTACTCCGACAGCTCGTCATCAGGAACTCTCGTTGGCAAGGCATCTCGTAGTGGGTTCTACTGGCCTACGGCACTCAACGATGCAACTAAGCTGGTGAAGTCCTGCGAGGCCTACCAATTCCACGCCAAGCAGATCCATCAGCCAGCGCAGGGCCTGCAGACCATCCCACTCTCGTGGTCGTTCGCGGTCTGGGGGCTAGATATCTTGGGCCTATTCCCACGAGCTCCTAGGGGCTACCGCTAACTCTACGTCGCCATCGACAAGTTCACCAAGTGGGCGGAAGTGGAAGCCGTCCGCACCATCCCAGCCGGGTCCACGGTCAAGTTCATCAAGGGCCTCGTGAGCCGGTTCGGGGTCCCTAACCGCATCATCACAGACAACAGTTCACAGTTCACCAGCAATCTATTCAAAATGTATTGTGCTAACCTTGGAACGCATATCTGCTACGCTTTGGTGGCGCACCCCCGGAGCAACGGCCAGGCCAAACGCGCCAATGCGGAGGTCCTAAGGGGCCTCAAGGCCAGGACCTTCAAGAAGAAGCTGGAGGCCTGCGGCAGGGGCTGGCACGACGAGCTCCAGTCCGTGTTGTGGTCCATCCGCACCACCGCCACCAAGCCAACGGGGGAGACTCCATTCTTCCTCATCTATGGAGCAGAAGCAGTTATCCCTCATGAGGTCAGGCGTCGCTCCGCATGGGTCCTGGCGTTTGATGTGGCGCAGCAGGACACCATGCGGGGGATGGACCTCGTGCTGGGGGAGGAACGCCGCCGTGAAGCTATGCTACGGGCGGCAAGATACCAGCAGGCGCTGCGGCGGTACCACTGCCGCAGCATCCGGCCCAGGACGCTCGAGGTAGGTGTCCTCGTACTAAGGCGGGTGCTCTCCAGGGAAGGGCTGCATAAGCTTTCACCCATGTGGGAGGGCCCGTTCAAGGTCGTCCATGTCTCCAGGCCTGGCCCGCGCTCCTGGAGACTCAAGATGGGGTGCCCATCCCGAACGCCTAGAACATCCAGCACCTCCGGAAGTTTTACCCCTGATGAAAGGCCCGGTGCCTGCGAAGCTCACCGCCCAAAGAAAGGCCCGGTGCCTGTGAAGCTCGCTTCCCAAAGAAAGGCCCAGTGCCGGTGAAGAAGGCCCGATGCCTGTGAAGCTCGCCGTCCGAAGAAAGGCCCGGTGCCTGTGAAGAAGGCCCGGTGCCTGTAAAGCTCGCCGCCCGAAGAAAGGCCCGGTGCCTGTGAAGAAGGCCCAGTGCATGTGAAGCTCGCCACCCGTGACACTCTCACGTAATAATGAGTGGGGCTGTACACACCCCGGAGTCTCAGGAGTGCCACCCTTGGGCCTCGGGGGCTCCCTCCCACGCCCAGTGGCAGCACTTAGCTCCGCGCTGGTGAGAAGACGTCGAAGACTAGACTAGCTGCCGGACGCGGCTTTTCATTTGCTTTCTGTGGTTGGCTCGCTCTTATTTGTTTGAATCTTGATTAAAGTTGCTTCTGGAGTTCTTTGTGAAGGAAATATGCCCTAGAGGCAATAATAGAGTTATTATTTATTTCCTTATATCATGATAAATGTTTATTATTCATGCTAGAATTGTATTAACCGGAAACATAATACATGTGTGAATACATAGACAAACAGATTGTCACTAGTATGCCTCTACTTGACTAGCTCGTTGATCAAAGATGGTTATGTTTTCTAGCCATTGACATGAGTTGTCATTTGATTAATGGGATCACATCATTAGGAGAATGATGTGATTGACTTGACCCATTCCGTTAGCTTAGCACACGATCGTTTAGTATGTTGCTGTTGCTTTCTTCATGACTTATACATGTTCCTATGACTATGAGATTATGCAACTCCCGTTTACCGGAGGAACACTTTGTGTGCTACCAAACGTCACAACATAACTGGGTGATTATAAAGGTGCTCTACGTGTGTCTCCGAAGGTACATGTTGGGTTGGCGTATTTCGAGATTAGGATTTGTCACTCTGATTGTCAGAGAGGTATCTCTGGGCCCACTCGGTAATACACATCACTTAAGCCTTGCAAGCATTGCAACTAATGAGTTAGTTGCGGGATGATGTATTACAGAACGAGTAAAGAGACTTGCCGGTAACGAGATTGAACTAGGTATGGAGATACCGACGATCGAATCTCGGGCAAGTAACATACCGATGACAAAGGGAACAATGTATGTTGTTATGTGGTCTGACCGATAAAGATCTTCGTAGAATATGTGGGAGCCAATATGAGCATCCAGGTTCCGCTATTGGTTATTGACCCGTGTTTCGGTCATGTCTACATTGTTCTCGAACCCGTAGGGTCCACATGCTTAAGGTTTCGATGACAGTTATATTATGAGTTTATGAATTTTGATGTACCGAAGGAGTTCGGAGTCCCGGATGAGATCGGGGACATGATGAGGAGTCTCGAAATGGTCGAGACGTAAAGATCGATATATTGGACGACTATATTCGGACTTCGGAAAGGTTCCGAGTGATTCGGGTATTTTTTGGAGTACCGGAGAGTTACAGGAATTCGCCGGGGAGTATATGGGCCTTATTGGGCCATACAGGAATAGAGGAGAGAGGCCGAAAGGAAGGAGGTGGGCAGCCCCCCTCTGGTCCGAATTGGACAAGGGGTGCAGCCCCCTTTTCCTTCCTCCTCTCCCCCTCTTTCCTTCTCTCCTACTCCAACAAGGAAGGGGGGGAGTCCTACTCCCGGTGGGAGGAGGACTCCTCTTGGCGCGCCCCTCCTGGCCGACCGACCCCCTCCCCCTGGCTCCTTTATATACGTGGGCAGGGGGACACCTCTAGACACAACAACAATTGATCCCTTGGATCTCTTAGCCGTGTGCGGTGCCCCCCTTCACCATAGTTCACCTCGATAATACCGTAGCGGTGCTTAGGCGAAGCACTGCGACGGTAGAACATCAAGATCGTCACCACGCCTTCGTGCTGACGGAACTCTCCCTCGACACTCGGCTGGATCGGAGTGAGAGGGGCATCATTGAGCTGAACGTGTGCTGAACTCGGAGGTGCCGTACGTTTGGTACTTGGATCGGTCGGATCGTGAAGACGTACGACTACATCAACCGCGTTGTCATAACGCTTCCGCTTTTGGTCTACGAGGGTATGTGGACACACTCTCCCCGCTCATTGGTATGCATCATCATGATCTTGCGTGTGCGTAGGAAATTTTTTGAAATTACTACGTTCCCCAACAGTGGCATCCGAGCCTAGGTTTTATGCGTTGATGTTATATGCACGAGTAGAACACAAGTGAGTTGTGGGTGATATAAGTCATACTGCTTACCAGCATGTCATACTTTGGTTCGGCGGTATTGTTGGATGAAGCGGCCCGGACCGACATTACACGTACGCTTACGCAAGACTGGTTCTACCGACGTGCTTTGCACACAGGTGGCTGGCGGGTGTCAGTTTCTCCAACTTTAGTTGGATCGAGTGTGGCTACGCCCGGTCCTTGCGAAGGTTAAAACAGCACCAACTTGACAAACTATCGTTGTGGTTTTGATGCGTAGGTAAGAACGGTTCTTGCTAAGCCCGTAGCAGCCATGTAAAACTTGCAACAACAAAGTAGAGGACGTCTAACTTGTTTTTGCAGGGCATGTTGTGATGTGATATGGTCAAGACGTGATGCTATATTTTATTGTATGAGATGATCATGTTTTGTAACCGAAGTTATCGGCAACTAGCAGGAGCCATATGGTTGTCGCTCTATTGTATGAAATGCAAACGCCCTGTAATTGCTTTACTTTATCACTAAGCGGTAGCGATAGTCGTAGAAGCAATAGACGGCGTAAACGACAAAGATGCTACGATGGAGATCAAGGTGTCGCGCCGGTGATGATGGTGATCATGGAGGTGCTTCAGAGATGGAGATCACAAGAACAAGATGATGATGGCCATATCATATTACTTATATTGATTGCATGTGATGTTTATCTTTTATGCATAATACCTTGCTTTGATTAACGGTAGCATTATAAGTTGATCTCTCACTAAATTTCAAGATAAAAGTCTTCTCCCTGAGTATGCACCATTGCCAAAGTTCGTCGTGCCCAGACACCACGTGATGATCGGGTGTGATAAGCTCTATGTCCATCTACAACGGGTGCAAGCCAGTTTTGCACACGCAGAATACTCAGGTTAAACTTGACGAGCCTAGCATATGCAGATATGGCCTCGGAACACTGGAGACCAAAAGGTCGAGCGTGAATCATATAGTAGATATGATCAACATAGTGATGTTCACTATTGAAAACTACTCCATCTCACATGATGATCGGTTATGGTTTAGTTGATTTGGATCACGTGATCGTTTAGATGACTAGAGGGATGTCTATCTAAGTGGGAGTTCTTAAGTAATATGATTAATTGAACTTAAATTTATCATGAACTTAGTTCTGGTAGTATTTTGCATATTATGTTTTAGATCAATAGCTCGCATTGTTGCTTTCATATGTTTATTTTGATATGTTCCTAGAGAAAATTGTGTTGAAATATGTTAGTAGCAATGATGCGGATTGGATCCGTGATCTGAGATCTATCCTCATTGCTGCAGAGAAGAATTATGTCCTTGATGCACCGCTAGGTGACAGACCTATTGCAGGAGCAGATGCAGACGTTATGAACATTTGGCTAGCTCAATATGATGACTACTTGATAGTTTAGTGCTCCATGCTTAATGGCTTAAGAATCAGGACTTCAAAGACGTTTTGAAACGTCATGGACCATATGAGATGTTCCAGGAGTTGAAATATTTCAAGAAAATACCCGAGTTGAGAGATATGAAGTCTCCAACAAGTTCTATAGCTAAAAGATGGAGGAGAATCGCTCAACTAGTGAGCATGTGCTTAGATTGTCTGAGTACTACAATCGCTTGAATCAAGTGGGAGTTAATCTTCCAGATAAGATAGTGATTGACAGAGTTCTCTAGTCACCATCACCAAGTTAGTAGAACTTCATGATGAACTATATTATGCGAGGGATGACGAAAACGATTCCCGAGCTCAACGAAGGTAGAAATCAAGAAAAAATCATCAAGTGTTGATGATTGACAAGACCACTAGTTTCAAGAAAAGGGCAAAGGGAAAGAAAGGGAACTTCAAGCAGAATGGCAAGCAAGTTTTCACTCCCGCGAGGAAGCCCAAAGCTGGACCAAAGCCGGAAACTGAGTGATTATACTGCAAAGGAAATGGTCACTAGAAACGGAAATGCCCTGAATATTTGGTGGATAAGAAGGATGGCAAAGTGAACAAGGGTATATTTGATATACAAGTTATTGATGTGTACCTTACTAGTGTTTATAGTAGCCCCTGAGTATTTGATACTTGTTCGGTTGCTAAGATTAGTAACTCG
Organism: Triticum aestivum; assembly: GCF_018294505.1. Classification (NCBI taxonomy): domain Eukaryota; kingdom Viridiplantae; phylum Streptophyta; class Magnoliopsida; order Poales; family Poaceae; genus Triticum; species Triticum aestivum. Next base: position 509,255,323 of record NC_057804.1, read on the forward strand.
AAATAGGAGTTACAGAACAAACAGAGACTAGTTGAGGGTGAAGTAACGATGTGTGTTGGAAGTGGTTCCAAGATTGATATGATCATCATCGTACACTCCCTATATTTTCGAGATTAGTGTTGAACCTAAATAAATGTTATTTGGCGTTTGCGTTGAGCATGAATATGATTTGATCATGTTTATTGCAATACGGTTATTCATTTAAAATCAGAGAATAATTGTTGTTCTGTTTACATGAATAAAACCTTTGATGATCAAACACCCAATGAAAATAGTTTTGTTGGATCTCGATCATATTAATACACATATTCATAATATTGATGCCAAAAGATGCAAAGTTAATAATGATAGTGCAACTTATTTGTGGCACTGCCGTTTGGGTCATATCGGTATAAAGCGCATGAAGAAACTCCATGCTGATGGGTTTTTGGAATCACTTGATTATGAATCATTTGATGCTTGCGAACCGTGCCTTTTGGGCAAGATGACTAAAACTCCGTTCTTCGGAACAATGGAACGAGATACTGACTTGTTGGAAATAATACATACTGATGTATGCAGACCAATGAGTATTAAGGCTCGTGGCGAGTATCGTTATTTTCTCACCTTCGCAGATGATTTGAGCAGATATGGATATATCTACTTAATGAAACATAAGTCTGAAACAGTTGAAAGGTTCAAAGGATTTCAAAGTGAAGTGGAAAATCATCGTAACAAGAAAATAAAGTTTTTGCGATCTGATCATGGAGATGAATATTTGAGTTACGAGTTTGGCCTTCAGTTAAAATAATCTGGAATAGTTTCACAAACTCATGCCACCTGGAACACCACAGCATAACGGTGTGTCCGAACGTCGTAACCGCACTTTATTGGATATTGTGCGACCTATGATGTCTCTTACCAGTTTACCACTATCGTTTTGGGGTTATGCATTAGAGACAGTTGCATTCACTTTAAATAGGGCACCATCGAAATCCGTTGAGACGACGGCTTATGAAGTGTGGTTTGGCAAGAAACCAAAGTTGTCATTTGTTAAAGTTTGGGGCTGAGATGCTTATGTGAAAAAGTTTCAACCTGATAAGCTCGAACCTAAATCGGAGAAGTGCGTCTTCATAGAATACCCAAAGGAAATTGTTGGGTACACCTTCTATCACAGATCCAAAGGCAAGATATTCATTGCTAAAATGGATCCTTTTTCTAGAGAAGGAGTTTCTCTCGAAAGAAGTGAGTGGGAGGAAAGTAGAGCTTGATAAGGTAATTGTACCTTCTCCCGAATTGGAAAGTAGTTAATCACATAAATCAGTTCCAATGGTTCCTACACCAATTAGTGAGGAAGCTAATGATGATGATCATGAAACTTCAGATCAAGTTACTACATAACCTCGTAGGTCTTCCAGAAGTACGGTCCGCACCAAAGTGGTACGGTAATCCTGTTCTGGAAGTCATGTTACTAGACCATGATAAACCTACGAACTATGAGGAAGTGATGATGAGCCCAGATTCCGCGAAATGGCTTGAGGCCATAAAATCTGAGATATGATCCATGTATGAGAACAAAGTATGGACTTTGGTTGACTTGCCCGATGATCGGCAAGCCATAGAAAATAAATGGATCTTCAAGAGGAAGACAGACACTGATAGTAGTGTTACTATCTACAAAGCTCGACTTGTCGCAAAAAGTTTTTTGACCAGTTCAAGGTGTTGAATACAATGAGATTTTATCACTCGTATCGATGCTTAAAGTCTGTCCGAATCATGTTAGCAATTGCCACATTTTATGAAATCTGGCAAATGGATGTCAAAACTGCATTCCTTAATGGATTTAATAAAGAAGAGTTGTATATGATGCAACCAGAACATTTTGTCAATCCTAAAGGTGCTAACAAATTGTGCAAGCTCCAGTGATCCATCTATGGACTGGTGCAAGCATCTCGGAGTTGGAATATACGATTTGATAAGTTGATCAAAGCATATGGTTTTATACTGACTTGCAGTGAAGCATGTGTTTACAATAAAGTGAGTGGGAGCACTACAGCCTTTCTGATAAGTATATGTGAATGACATATTGTTGATCAGAAATAATGTAGAATTTTCTGGAAAGCATAAAGGAGTATTTGAATAAGATTTTTTCAAAGCAAGACCTCAGCAAAGCTACTTACATATTGAGCATCAAGATCTATTGAGATAGATCAAACACTTGATAAGATTTTCAATTAGTGCATACCTTGACAAGATTTTGAAGTAGTTCAAAATAGAACAGTCAAAGAAAGAGTTCTTTCCTGTGATGCAAAGGTATGAAGTTGAGTAAGACTCAAAACCCGACCATGGCAGAAAATAGAAAGAGAATGAAAAGTCATTCCCTATGCCTCAGTCATAGGTTCTATAAAGTATGGTATACTATGTACCAGACCTATTGTATACCTTACCCTGGTTTGGCAAGGGAGTATAATAGTGATCTACGAGTAGATCACTGGACATTGGTCAAAATTATCCTTAGTGGACTAAGGAGATGTTTCTCGATTATGGAGGTGATAAAAGAGTTCGTCGTAAAGATTACATCGATGCAAGATTTTACGCTGATCCAGATGACTCTAAGTCTCAATCTGGATACATATTGAAAGTGGGAGCAATTAGCTAGAGTAGCTCCGTGTAGAGCATTGTAGACATAGAATATTTGCAAAATACATACGGCTCTGAATGTAACAGACCCGTTGACTAAACTTCTCTCACGAGCAAAACATGATCATACCTTAGTACACTTTGGGTGTTAATCACATGGCGATGTGAACTAGATTATTAACTCTAGTAAACCCTTCAGGTGTTGGTCACATGATGATGTGAACTATGGGTGTTAATCACATACAGATGTGAATATTGATGTTAAATCACATGGCGATGTGAACTAGATTATTGACTCTAGTGCAAGTGGGAGACTGAAGAAATATGCCCTAGAAGCAATAATAAAGTTATTATTTATTTACTTATATCATGATAAATGTTTATTATTCATGCTAGAATTGTATTAACCGGAAACATAATACATGTTTGAATACATAGACAAACGGATTGTCACTAGTATGCCTCTACTTGACTAGCTCGTTGATCAAAGATGGTTATGTTTTCTAACCATTGACATGAGTTGTCATTTGATTAACGGGATCACATCATTAGGAGAATGATGTGATTGACTTGACCCATTCCGTTAGCTTAGCACACGATCGTTTAGTATGTTGCTGTTGCTTTCTTCATGACTTATACATGTTCCTATGACTATGAGATTATGCAACTCCCGTTTACCTGAGGAACACTTTGTGTGCTACCAAACGTCACAACGTAACTAGGTGATTATAAAGGTGCTCTACATGTGTCTCCGAAGGTACATGTTGGGTTGGCGTATTTCGAGATTAGGATTTGTCACTCCGATTGTCGGAGAGGTATCTCTGGGCCCTCTCGGTAATACACACCACTTAAGCCTTGCAAGTATTGCAACTAATGAGTTAGTTGCGGGATGATGTATTACGGAACGAGTAAAGAGACTTGCCGGTAACGAGATTGAACTAGGTATTGAGATACCGACGATCGAATCTCGGGCAAGTAACATACCGATGACAAAGGGAACAACGTATGTTGTTATGCGGTCTGACTGATAAAGATCTTCGTAGAATATGTGGGAGCCAATATGAGCATCCAGGTTCCGCTATTGGTTATTGACCGGAAACGTGTTTCGGTCATGTCTACATTGTTCTTGAACCCGTAGGGTCCGCACGCTTAAGGTTTCAATGACAGTTATATTATGAGTTTATGAGTTTTGATGTACCGAAGGAGTTCGGAGTCCCGGATGAGATCAGGACCATGACTAGGAGTCTCGAAATGGTCGAGACATAAAGATCGATATATTGGACGACTATATTCGGACTTCGGAAAGGTTTCGAGTGATTCGGGTATTTTTCGGAGTACCGGAGAGTTACGGGAATTCGCTGAGGAGTATATGGGCCTTATTGGGCCATACGGGAATAGAGGAGAGAGGCCGAAAGGAAGGAGGTGGGCAGCCCCCCTCTGGTCCGAATTGGACAAGGGGTGCAGCCCCCTTTTCCTTCCTCCTCTCCCCCTCTTTCCTTCTCTCCTACTCCAACAAGGAAGGGGGGGTCCTACTCCCGGTGGGAGGAGGACTCCTCCTGGCGCGCCCCTCCTGGCCGGCCGACCCTCTCCCCCTGGCTCCTTTATATACGTGGGCAGGGGGACACCTCTAGACACAACAACAATTGATCCCTTGGATCTCTTAGCCGTGTGTGGTGCCCCCCTTCACCACAGTCCACCTCGATAATATCATAGTGGTGCTTAGGCGAAGCCCTGTGACGGTAGAATATCAAGATCGTCACCACGCCGTCGTGCTGATGGAACTCTCCCTCGACACACGGCTGGATCGGAGTCCAAGGGGCGTCATCGAGCTGAACGTGTGCTGAACTCGGAGGTGACGTACGTTCGGTACTTGGATCGGTCGGATCGTGAAGACGTACGACTACATCAACCGCGTTGTCATAACGCTTCCGCTTTCGGTCTACGAGGGTACGTGGACACACTCTCCCCGCTCGTTGCTATGCATCATCATGATCTTGCGTGTGCGTAGGAATTTTTTTGAAATTACTACGTTCCCCAACACTTTGCCGGTTCTGTTCCTTGGCTTTCTGCCTGCGTTTTCTATCTATAGCTCTCTGCCTGACTTGATCTCTCTCGCAAGCATCGTGAGGGGGCTGCGCGGGTGCCCTCATGAGCCCCTTTTTCTTCTGTCTTTCGCAAGGCCATCTCGTTCGAATTCACAACGGGAGCATCCCTGTCAGTCCGTGCCCCTCGGGTACCGTGACAAGAAGTGCTGGGCCGCAGCCGGCGGCCCTTGCAACCAGGGTTCAGAAAATAACAGGCTCGCAATGAGTTTTCTTTGCAGCTCTTAAGACACCCGATAAAACCTGAAGCAGGCACCTCGCGAGGCGGGGACTACTTCAAACGTACTAAGCTAAGTTGTTCCTACACGCCAATGTACAACAATGACGCCATGACATAGCACAGGAACAATAAATGCAGCAAGTTAACTAGGAAATCATAGTTTGTTGCTCGCCCCCATGGGGCCCCATACTTGTCTCTCTTAATGCAGGAAGGAAGGAAAAAACGGCACGCGCCTTGCAGCAGTCCGCGGGGAGGGATCTACGGCAACCTCCTGAGCTCAGCCAGACCCTACCTCGCGCTTCACCAAAGCGCGGCGATCGGACGCCCCGTTACTGTCCTCAAGGTAGACACGGTGGCGTGGCGGTTGATCGTAGCCGCCGCTAGAGGAGCTATCACCGGAGGAGGAGCAGCCGTAGCTTGATGAGTCACGATCGCCTCTGAGAGCGGGTTCACCTTCACCCTCGTCACAACCGTCACTAAGCCCGAGCATCTCGTTGCCGTTGCTGTCCTCGGGGCAGCACCCGATGCGGCGGTCATCCTCTCCAAACACCCTCACGTAGAGGGTCGCGTCGCCATCATACCTAAAGTGGAGCGTGCATGGCCTTCCTAGGCCGCGCGTGCGGGCGAACGTCTGCCAGCCTCGAGCCAAGGCTGCGTTGCTGGTGAAGGAGGCCCCCACCACGACCCAGGAGGCTCTGCTGCAGCAGCCGTCTGCCTGCAACCAGAGCCTACCTAGGTCAGCGGCCGGCAGCTCACCGGTGAAGAAGCGTGGGAGCTGAAGCTAGTTGCCGGCCGGGTCTTCCGACCATACGACGAACTCCGGTAGCACCTCCGCCAAGTGGAAGCGCGGCCAGGGAGGCCACGCGGCCGGGGAGGCCGTGCGGCCGCAGCACACCTTCCCCCACCAACCGTGCTGCCTCGACATGGGAGGCCACCACCACGTGAAGAGCCACCGCCATGACCGCGGTAAGCCATGGCGGGGGTCCCGGGTTGCTTGCGAGGGCGACCACGCCCGCGCTTGGGCGGAGGAGAGCCAGGCCCTTCCTGGTGAGCCTTACCCTTCTTCGCGACCGAAAGCCTCTTCGCAGGCGCCATGGGGACACTGCAAGCAACGGAGCAAGGGACGAGAAGTGAGTGGAATGGGAAGATATGGGCAACGGGAGCTTTCGCCCCTCCTCATTTATAGCCCAAGGGAGGCCAACCGTCGACCTCCACGATCGCAGGTAATGATGACCCTTTTTGCATGCCACAGGGACTCGTCAAGTCGTGCCGTTGCCAAGGCGGCGTGGGGAAGCGAAGACGCCCACGTCCAATCAGTCGCCACGCGTCTACCAAGGCCGCGGGCTGTTGGGGCCTGCGGTGCTCCACACTTGCCCTTTGGCTTCGTCGCTAAGCCAAGTCCGAGCGCGCCTTGGGCCAGGGGCCTACTTTTGGCGTTCTAGGAACAGGGGTCCCCAGACTTGCCTGCCTGTGGCCCGTGGCATGGCTCCGCCAGTGGCCAAGTACGGCCCATCTTCATCAACCAAACACTAAAGACCCTCGCGAGGGGCCAAGCCTCGTGGGGCGGACGACACGAGGCCTCCTCAGGAGTGGCCTTGCCAAGCAGGCTCACGAGGAGGCGGAGATATCAAGGCAAGGAGTACCTCGCGAGGTTCCTGTGACGCAAGCCATGACGACCAAGGCCAGACTGGCACCGGCCCGTGCAGTGTCCTCGTTTCCCCTTTGGTGCAAAGGGGGCAAGCGCAGGCGTAGAGTACCGAGGCATCAAGCAAAGGTTTCCATATCCATGCAACAAGACCAAGACCAGCAGGACGGAAGGACGGAGGTGATCGTGGAGCCCAAGGCAGCGTCATCACCAGAGCCTTTCATAGGCGAAGACCACCTTTAGTCAGGATAGCTTCTACTAGTTGTCCCCTTTCAAAATGGTTGTTGTTGGATTCCTTCCCGCTCAATATTTGGGAAGAGGACCAGGGCCTCTATAAATAGGGCTAGCCACCACCAAAGGGGAGATCGATCGATCGAACCTTGAGCAGAACGACCCACCAAACAAAAGAACACCTCGCCTCAGGAGGCTGTTCTTCCACTTATACTATTCATCATCATCAGCCCAAGAGGCAATCCACCAACACCACACTAGAGTAGGGTATTACACCACAATGGTGGCCCAAACTAGTATAAATCTTGTGTCTCTTGTGCTGTGAGATCGTTTAGATAAGCTTAGGGATCGCGGCGAGGCTGAGAGCGAGAATCGGTAGGGGGGAATCTTCATGCGCACCCTAGTGTTCGAACCTTTAGGGTTTTGCCGGAACCTGATATCCAACATCCTCTGAATTCTTTTATGTATGATTTGTTATCTTTGCAAGTCTCTTCGAATTATCAGTTTGGTTTGGCCTTCTAGATTGATCTTTCTTGCAATGGGAGAAGTGCTTAGCTTTGGGTTCAATCTTGCAGTGTCCTTTCCCAGTGACAGCAGGGCCAGCAAGGCACGTATTGTATTGTTGCCATCGAGGATAAAAAGATGGGGTTTATATCATATTGCTTGAGTTTATCCCTCTACATCATGTCATCTTGCCTAATGCGTTACTCTGTTCTTATGAACTTAATACTCTAGATGCATGCTGGATAGCGGTCGATGTGTGGAGTAATAGTAGTAGATGCAGAATTGTTTCGATCTACTTGTCGCGAACGTGATGCCTATATACATGATCATGCCTAGATATTCTCATAACTATGCACTTTTCTATCAATTGCTCAACAATAATTTGGTCACCCACCATAATACTTATGCTATCTTGAGAGAAGCCACTAGTGAAACCTATGGCCCCTGGGTCTATTTTCCATCATATAAGTTTCTGATCTACTTTATTTTGCTATCTTTACTTTCCAACCTATATCATAAAAATACCAAAAATATTTATCTTATTATCTCTATCAAATCTCACTTTTGCAAGTGGCCATGAAGGGATTGACAACCCCTTTATCGCGTTGGTTGCAAGGTTCTTATTTGGTGCAGGTACGAGGGATTAGTGTGTAGCCTCCTACTGGATTGATACCTTGGTTCTCAAAAAATGAGGGAAATACTTACGCTACTTTGCTACATCACCCTTTCCTCTTCAAGGGAAAACCAACGCATGCTCAAGAGGTAGCAAGAAGGATTTGTGGCGCCGTTGCTGGGGAGTCTACGCACAAGTCAAGACATACCAAGTACCCATCACAAACTCTTATCCCTCGCATTACATTATTTGTCATTTGCCTCTCATTTTCCTCTCCCCCACTTCTAAAACGATTTTCAAAAACCTTTGCCTTTTCTTCGCATTCTTCCAATATGTCTTTTTGTTTGTGTTTCCATGTGCCTTCTATTTGCTTGCTAAAAATCTATTGATATGGATCCACTTAAAGTGTTCTACTTGGATCATCTTCGATCTATATGTGCTCATGCTGAAACCCCAACTAGTTTAGTTGAGGGAAAATCTTTAGATGAGAATGCTCGTTTTGTGTGCCATCGTTTGTCTGAAAAGGGGGAGCTCTTATGGTATCAAATAAATAGTTTGTTATGCTATGCTTGGAATCTTTGTGAAATTTATGATTTCACTTATTGCTCTAAGAACCCTAAAAACACCTTCCCTACCTATGTGAGTTTAATGATAATGAAATCTTATATTCTTATGGAAAGGGTGTTTATAGTTACTATGATATCGAACAAACTGAACAATTTGTCGTTTTTAAGGGTGCTCATGAAGTTGCTTCTTTGATTCAAAAGTATGATAGTACTCTCTACAAATCTGAAAATTCCGACATACTTAAATATTGCTATGAAAACTATGCTCATAATGCCTATGTTAAGGAATTTATTGAGAGAATGACTATTGATTTAGAAGAAAATAATGACATGCACGAATCTATAGATAATTATGATTCCGATGATTTGATTGAAATATCCCTTGATGAACATGACGCTTGCTATTCTTATGGCCATGACGCCAATATTTATGGAGATGAATTTGTTATAGTTCCTTATGTTAAACATGAGATTATTGCTATTGCACCCATACTTGATAGTTCCTTGAATCAAAAGCATGATTGCAACGATGTTACTATAAATTCTCTTGATGTCAATTGTGCTAGTAATATGCAAAACCCTAAGCTTGGGGATGCTAGTTTTGCTATGTCTACTACTTGTTGCAATGATCATGATTGGGGTGATTCTTCTTATGATCTTGAAAATTTATTTAAGCCCCATGATGAATATGAGATTGATAATAATGTTTGAAATAATATTGAAAGTGGATTTAGAAGAGTGTCAATTTTAGATCCCACATATTTGGAGAATGTTCAATCTTATGAAGTTTTTGATACAAGTGGGTTTGGAGAGGTCATGACTTTAATTAATGTTAATCCCACTATTTTGGAAGAGTGTCAACTTTGCATACATATGGATCGTGTTAAGAATATGTTTTGTGATAGCTATATTGTTGAATTTTCTTATGATCCTACATGAAATTATTATGAGAGAGGAAAATATGGTTGTAGAAATTTTCATGTTACTAAATTACCTCTTGTTATGTTGAGATTGCTAATGTTTCTTTCTTCTTCCTTGCATATGCTAGATCTTGCTTGTCTTGCTAATTTGTTTTCCTATAAAATGCCTATGCATAGGAAGTATGTTAGACTTAGATGTGATTTTCATATGCTACATGATGCTCTCTTCGTGTTTCAATTGCTATCTTTTATGTGAGCATCATTGAATTTTTCAATGCCTAGCTAGGGGCGTTAAACGATAGCGCTTGTTGGGAGGCAACCCAATTTTATTTTTTTTCTTTGCTTTTTGTTCCTGTTTAGTAATAAATAATTCATCTACCTTCTGGTTAGATGTGGTTTTATGTTTTAATTAGTGTTTGTGCCAAGTAAAACCTATAGGATCTTCTTGGGTGATAGTTAATTTGATCTTGCTGAAAAACAGAAACTTTTGCGCGCACGAGAATAATTTTCATAAATCACAGAAACGTGATTTTCAGTTGATTATTTTTGCAGAAGATTAATAAACAAATTATATAGGAATTCCTATTTCGGTAGAAGTTTTGGGGTTCCAGAAGTATTCAAAAGTTACAGATTGCTACAGACTGTTCTGTTTTTGACAGATTCTGTTTTTCTTGTGTTGTTTGCTTATTTTGATGAATCTATGGCTAGTATCGGGGGGTATGAACCATAGGGAAGTTGGAATACAGTAGTTTTAACACCAATATAAATAAATAATGAGTTCATTACAGTACCTTAAAGTGGTGGTTTGTTTTATTTCGCTAACGGAGCTCATGAGATTTTCTGTTGAGTTTTGTGTTGTGAAGTTTTCAAGTTTTTGGGTAAAGATTTGATGGATATGGAATAAGGAGTGGCGAGAGCCTAAGCTTGGGGATGACCAAGTCACCCCAAGGTAAAATTCAAGTACAACCAAAATCCTAAGCTTGGGGATGCCCCGGAAGGCATCCCCTCTTTCGTCTTTGTCCATCGGTAACTTTACTTGATGCTATATTTTTATTCACCACATGATATGTGTTTTGCTTGGAGCATCTTGTATGATTTGAGTCTTTTCTTTTTAGTTTACCACAATAATCCTTGTTGTACATACCTTTTGGGAGAGACACACATGAATCGGAATTTATTAGAATACTATATGTGCTTCACTTATATCTTTTGAGCTAGACAATTTTGCTCTAGTGCTTCACTTATACCTTTTCAGAGCACGGTGGTGGTTTTATTTTGTAGAAATTATTGATCTCTCATGCTTTGCTTATATTATTTTGAGAGTCTTTTTGAACAGCATGGTAATTTGCTTTGGTTACAAAATTAGTCCTAATATGATGGGCATCCGAGTTGGGTAAAATAAAAACTTTCATATGGAGTGCATTAAACACTATGATAAATTTAATACTTGATAATTGTTTTGAGATATAAAGGTGGTAATGTTAAAGTCATGCTAGTTGGGTAATTATGAAATTGAGAAATACTTGTGTTAAAGTTGGTAAGTCCCGTAGCATGCACGTATGGTGAACGTTGTGTGACAAATTTGAAGCATGGGGTGTTCTTTGATTGCCTTCCTAATGAGTGGAGGTCGGGATCGCGTGATGGTTAACTCCTACCAACCCTTCCCCTAGGAGCATGCATAGTAGTACTTTGCTTCGAGGGCTAATAAACTTTTGCAATAAGTATATGAGTTTTTTATGACTAATGTGAGTCCATGGATTATATACACTCTTACCCTTCCGCAATTTTCTAGCCTCTACGGTACCGTGCATTGCCCTTTCTCACCTTGAGAGTTGGTGCAAACTTCGCCAGTGCATCCAAACCCCATGATACGATATGCTCTATCACATATAAACCTCCTTATATCTTCCTCAAAACAGCCAACATACCTACCTATTATGGCATTTCCATAGCCATTCCGAGATATATTGCCATGCAACTTTCCACCTTTACGTTTATTATGACATGCTCCACCATTGTCATATTGCTTTGCATGATCATGTAGTTGACATTGTATCACTACAAGAAATATGTCAACTAGTGACCTTCTGTCAGTGACCCTGGAAGAATTGGTCATAGATGTATGACCATTTCAGACCAATTGGTCAAAAGCTGTTCGGGGGGCTCCAAACCCTAAACCATTGCGACCATTTTGGTCAGAAAGGTCGTAATTTCCTTACACGAAATGGTCACAAAGCAAACAGGGATGGTCCGCTGCCTTATTTCTAGTTGTTAACGACCAATATAGATGGTCATAGCCTTGTAGATTGTTGTGGGTTGTGATGACTAGGCGCCATCTCATCAGTTTTGCCTATGTGTCATGTCCATGTGGCAGTTTTTGCCCTAGGTTGTGAAGCAACCTATATTTCTGTTATTCCAAAAATTCCCAAATAATTCTCATAAATTGTTTGGATCATATCTTCATCAAATATGTCAAAAACCTTCCTTGCCTAGTTCAAAAATAACTCAACAATATTCATTTTCCTATTTTGTTCAAAGCAACAGTTTGTGAAGGAAGTACCACTTTGGCATGTCCAAATAGTATCCATTTTTTACAGTGCTTTCCTATGCCCAAATAACCATCCTCCACCAAATGCCAGCTCAATCCATTCATTATTTTGAGCCGAGCTTCAACATTTGTAGTTATGTCCAGTGTGGTAGTTTGCAAAGCAAGTACCACCTAGGTTCCTCCTTTTGAGATGAAAATTTGTGAATACGGTCTTCTTAGTAACTGATCATCGTCAGCCAAAACTCACGCCCATTAGCCATGTACATTTCCCGTACTGCTAATCAAACACTTGGCTGCTAATTCATATTTGAGCATCGATCGATCTCCTCGTGAGAATGTTATGTTGTAATTTTCTTCCTAGCACCTACCTAGGGAGTGCCCAACCCACTAGACATGCCTAGGCTGCCTAGAACACATGGCAACGCCACGGTCATGCGGTGACCACGCGGCGGGCATGCGAGTTTATGTGCTCTAGAGTTGAGGGCCTCGGCCACCGCCCAAACCTCGACGTATCGCCAACAAACCATGTATTTATGATTAAATAGGTACTTATGTAACTATAAATGATTTTTGGAAAAAAAATAAATATTAAACTATGAGGCAGCTGCAGTTCAAATTTGACCTGCTTCCAGCTGAATCGGCGGGAATTTGTCTTTTTCACCAGAGGTGGATCAAAACTTTTGACACCCAACCATTTGGTCAATTGTGCATTAAATATGGCATAGTATTTTATAAAATTGATTTGGTCCAATTTTTCAACAAATATATGGTAGGTCCTTCACAAAAAAATTCACTTCAGGCACTCGGAAAATGGAAAATGAATTTTCCGTGCAATGAAAATGAAAACTCCCTTAGGCAACATTGTTTGGAATTCCAAGATGCCCCTTGTGCACAATATGAGATCATTTGAACAAACTATGCCATGAATGCGGCCATAAATTGATCATTTGGCTTGATAGCCATGAATCTTCACACTTGATAGCTCATTTCTGAGAACACTTTTTTAAAATAATTACCGTATTACAAGTTTATTATTTTTTCTGGAAACTTGGTCACATATAGTGACACAATGCGGAGGTTTTCCATTTTTTTGATATTTTTTGAATTTTTTATGCCCGTTTCAAAATGCGGTCAAAACGGCGGGAATGACCGTTCCTAGCTAGTGGTTGAATCTTGGAATTTTTTGGTGTTTCTCTAATTAAATAGATACTTATGTACCTAGAAATGATTTTTGGAAAAAATCACGAGCAAACTATGAGGGGGTTGCAGTTCAAATTTAACCCGCTTTCAGCTAAACCGGCAGAAATTTGTCTTTTTCACGAGAGGTGGATGAAAACTTTTGACATCCAACCATTTGGTCAATTGTGCATTAAATATGGCCTAATATTTTGTAAAATTGATTTGGTGCAATTTTGCAACAATTATTTGGTGGGTTCTTCACAAAAAAAACATTTTTGCCACTCAAAAATGATTAAAAATAGCTAGAAATATGAAAAGTGCATACAAATTGGTCCTAATCCATAAAATGTGGTCTAACTCTAGTGAAAGTTTGTGTGGTGCCCTTTTGCAAAATATTTTTGATAGCTACTTCATAAAATCCCTCTATTTTTAGTATTTGAAAACTATTTTACATCACTGATTTTCTAAACCAATCATAACTCTGTCCACGGATCGAAGACATGGCGTCCATCCATCCATTCATCCATCTCTCCATCCCACATCCATCCATCCATCTATCTACAGAAAAGAAGAAGAAAAAGAAAAGGAGATACCCCCCACCCGCAGCCCAAACCCTAGCTCAGATCGACCCCTCCCCCCGTCGCCCCCTTCCTCCCTCGTCCCCATCTCCTCGCTGCCGCCCCCTTCCCGATCTGATTCCTCCTCCACCGCCCATCCCTTCCACCACCCAGTCGCCCCCTTCTCCTCCACCCTTCAGCCCTCTGCCCCCCTCCTCTCCACC
>NC_057804.1:509269904-509280962 GCF_018294505.1 Triticum aestivum
CTCTCTGTTGCTGCTAGATTTGAGTTCCAATCTGAGCACCAGTGCCGCAGCTCAACCGGTGTGGTAGTATGACAAGTTCACTGGGATGCTGATGTGGTTAAATCAAGTAAATGCGTCAGTGAGCAAGTAGATATACTAAATGTTAGTACTGTGTTTGGGTCATATCTAGTACTACAGCTTGAAGTCACATCCAGTGCACTGCCTGCTATTTTAGTCAGTGTTTTGCTCTCCTTGATTGCTTGCCCTCATCTGGTAGGGCTCCTTTTGGCTGGTGCAGGTTGTTAGGATCTTGTCTAGGTAGGAGGGAGTTAGCTGTCCACATCCACGCACTCACAAGCTTCCTGGGAGCTTTTTGTTCTGAACTTGAGAAATATGTTGTTCTTAGTGTGACCCCTGTGCAATTTCCTTGTGAGCAGGGCTTGGATGATTTGCCGGCAGAGTCGTCGAGCTTCCGCAGCCCCAGTTCTTTCCCCAGAACAAAGCGTACAAAGTGGTCTGACAGGGAACCGCTTGATTGTTCCGTGTCGGCCTGTGGTGGTGCACGCGTGAAGATGCTTGACCGGTACAACCTTCTGTGGATCCTCTTTGTTTGTTTCGTCACATTGTTATTCTGCAATGACTGCTACTTGCTGAATCTCGGAACATGCTTGCTTAATCAATAATGTTCCTCAGTGTGTTAAATCAAGCCTTGCAGAGTACAATATACACACTAGACTATTTCTGAACGTGTTAAATCAACAATGTGTATGTGTTACTGTATCCTAGTAATTATTCTGTGTCATTGTATCCCATTAAAGCAAGATGGTTGTTATACTCATGTTCCTGATGATATTGGTGTACACTCAATCTGGTTATTTCTTCTAGTTTTGCTACTAGTTGCTGTGTACTCCTAGTGCTGTAGTTGATGTGTAGTAATAAAGAAATACTAATGCTCAAATATGATGATGTGGCCTGCAGCGCACCTTCTTCGACGCTGACCCGTAGGAAATGTTTGTATGGAGAACTGACAGCACTTCATTAGAATGTAGAGAACTTTGAACTGTCCAGAATTTTTTAACATTACAGATTACTGAAACTGACAGCTTTGCTTGCTCCTAAACTTAAACTTTTCATGATTAAGATCAGTACTTAATGTACAATTCAATTTGAGCAAATGTGATTTTTATTCTCTAAAGTTGATTCTCATGTGTCGTCATACCAACAACACATGCTTAAGACATCAGTGGCTGGACTGTAGATGTTTGAATCAGGAAAAAAATTACGGGGAAATGGTCCATTTATCCTTTATTGCTTTGTGTTTTCTCTTCTGGAATTAGTGTACTTTACTTATATGTTTATATGTTGAACTGCAGAGGCTCAAGGTGAAGAAGGCCATCGAGAAGGGCATTGCTAATGGCGCCCGGATCTATGCCGAGAACGCCATCCGCATGCGCACCGAGCACATGAACTACCTCCCGCCTTGCCCCATACGCCCATGAGTGATATATACTACTTGTCTGTTGTTGTATCATATTGCTTACTTTTTTACATCATATTTATGTACGATAAATGTCGTCTCATCAACTATGAAGAGAATTGGTGGTGGTTAGGGTGTTCTGGTGCTTATGTAATCTTCTTTCAGGCCTTTCGAGATAGAGTTCTTAAGCTGACAAGTTTAGCAAATGTTGCGGCGCTTATGGTTTAGTTTTACACTTGCGTAAAAATGAATGGCTGCTACTGTTTCTAGTTTTAGGTTGGGATGAGATGCTTGTTTGCATGCTTGTGCTTGATGTTGATCATCTGGTGCATTAGTATGCAGTTCTCATTGTCAGTTCTTGTTTTCTTGATTCATTTATACTATATGATTCAGGTTTTATACTTTGCCAGTAGGTAGCTCATACTGCCCGCTTGCTTCTGCTTTGAATATTGTGCTCTGCATGCTTTAGTCACTGTGCCCTTAGTTATTTTTTTGTAGGGAGCTATGCTTATCATCAGAAATTGTGCTAGATGTGATGTTCCTGAAACTTATTATGGTATATGTACTGTTCTTATGTTGCAACACTACAGTTATTATTTCTCATCCTTACGCAGACAAGAGAGCTAACTTTGCTCTAGCCTTCTCATCCAAGAATAGAAATAAATAAAGATCGACACATCTTTAAAATGACTTGTCATACTTAGTTTTTGAGGCTATGTTGCATGTGTAGTTCTTGCTCTGTTAAATTTGAGGCTACGTTGCATTTGTAGTTCTTGCTTTGTTAAATCTAAGATTGATGAAAATGGTATATAGAAAGCAAAAAATTGTAGCCACATAATGATGTTGTATGGTACCCCCAGCAAGTAATATGCTTGAATCAATTTGATTTTTCCTGATTATAATTATCTTACAATATCGTGATGTTGGCAGGTATATGCGAGTCCGGCAGTGCGATGGCAGTCCCCGTGGAACGAGCGCTGGACTACTCCCTTGGCCAGGCGTACATGTGCAAGCACGAATGGAGCGAAGACTTACTGTTGGTGTTGCCCGCCAAGTTCTCCAGCCCGTGGTGAACTGAGGCTATCTCAAGTGCTTCGTTGGTTGGGTTGCGTTCTTTGCTGCTGGTCTCATGAATGGGGTACATTTCTGAAACTGAACTAGCTTGAGTGCCTATTTTCTTCTTAAGTTGTCATTTTACCAAACATTTGTTGATTGTCGAAATGTTATATTTAGTTCCTGATTAATGATTTTCATCAATAAATTGTTGGTCACACGAGTCAAGCTTGTGCTCATATTTAGCTAGTTTTGGATATATGATGATCCAAATGTCCAGAAAAATAGAAGCTAACCATGTCAAAAGTTAGAGCACTCTTGATTGCTATATTAGGGTAGTGCTGACCATGTGTTGTTTTTCCTGAAGGAAGTTATTTTACTTGAAGGAAGGGCATGGAGGAGGCAACACATTGGAAGCTGGAGGACCCAGGGATGGATAATATGTGTTGGTCTCGCCATCTACTGGCCCTTCTGTTGATAAATCCATTGCGCAATGGTAAGCTTCATGTGGCTCCACTTTGAACTAGTGAGACATGTTGTATCTTTATGAATTTTGTCTATCTTAATACTATGGAATGCCTTTACAACAATATATGTGATCCTTGACTAATTAGTTTCTAGAATGCTAGTCCGTATGGAATCTTTTTTATATCTTTTTTAATGCGAATCAGCACCAATCCTTGACAGGGTGACCGTGGAAGGGATGGAAGTTCATATTGCTGTTTGTAATGAAGGTCACAGCCTAATCCTGAGTATGGTTCATATGAGTATGGCATATGGTTCATATGACAGGAGCATGTGCCCAGTTTGTGATTGCTATTGACAGTCTGAAGAAGATTGAAGACAATTGTGGAGTTGTAAATTACTGTAGCTAGCTATCACACTTGTAGAGCTTGTAATATTGTGATTCCAATTGTATTACGTGTTATTGGTAGAGCAAGAGCTCCATACTGATTCTGGCTGTTGTTATC
The DNA here is from genome assembly GCF_018294505.1 of Triticum aestivum. Taxonomy (NCBI): domain Eukaryota; kingdom Viridiplantae; phylum Streptophyta; class Magnoliopsida; order Poales; family Poaceae; genus Triticum; species Triticum aestivum. The sequence continues at coordinate 509,273,385 of NC_057804.1, forward strand.
TGAAGTATTACATGTGTTTTCTGTCTGTTTGAATTTAAATATTTGTTATTTATTCACTGGCATATTGAAATCTGAAGAACATGACCTTGACATGAGGGACCCACAAAACAGAACCTGACATTTCGGACCCACTTACCAGAATCTGAAAAAAAAGGCCATGGCCCAAAAATAAAAAGGCTAAAATGTTGGGCTATGCCCATGTAGCTGAAAAAAACTGATATATAAAATATAAATAGGCTGAATTGACAAAAAAACATAAATGGGCTGAATTAATGGGCTCGGCCCATGTAGAAAATCGTATTGGATCGGGCTGAATCTTGTGCCACATCAGCTTGCCACGCTGGATGCCTACGTGGCCTGGGGAGGTTGCTAGTGACCAAAATGACACAGTAGGAATATTTTGGTCGTAAACATCCATGACCTTCTCATAGAGAAGGTCACTATAGTCAGTTTACGAACCTCAGCTTTTGACCTTCTATTTTTGGTTAAAAAAAGGTCGCAAATGAAAAACAATGACCTTTCAGTGACCAATAGTCAAGGTCACAAGTTGGCATATTTCTTGTAGTGTATTTGTGGCAAAGCCACCATTCATAATTCTTTCATACATGTCGCTCTTGATTCGTTGCATATCCCGGTACACCGCCAGAGGCATTCACATAGAGTCATATTTTGTCCTAAGTATTGAGTTGTAATTCTTGAGTTGTAAATAAATAGAAGTGTGATGATTTCCATTATTAGAGCATTGTCCCATGTGAGGAAAGGATGATGGAGACTATGATTCCCCCACAAGTCGGGATGAGACTCCGGATGAAATAAAAAAAAGAAATAAAAAAAGAGAGAGAAAAGAGGCCAAAGAAGCCCAAATAAACAAAATGAGAGAAAAAGAGAGAAGGGACAATTTTAGTATCCTTTTTCCACACTTGTGCTTCAAAATAGCACCATGATCTTCATGATACAGAGTTTGTTATTTTGTCACTTTCATATACTAGTGGGAATTTTTCATTATGGAACTTGGCTTGTATATTCCAATGATGGGCTTTCTCAAAATGACCTGGATCTTCGTGAGCACGCAAGTTGGATGCACACCCACTTAGTTTCTTTTTTATGAGATTCCATACATTTATATCTCTAATGCATCTGTTGCATGGCAATCCCTACTCCTCGTATTGACATCAATTGATGGGCATCTCCATAGCCCGTTGATTAGCCGCGTCAATGTGAGACTTTCTCCTTTTTTTGTTTTCTCACATAATCCCTATCATCATACTCTACTCCACCCATAGTGCTATGTCCATGGCTTACGCTCATGTATTGCGTGAGGGTTGAAAAGGCTGAAGCACATTAAAAAGTATGAACCAATTGCTTGGCTAAAACCGGGGTTGTGCATAATGGGAGCATTTTGTGTGATGAAAATGAAGCATAGAAAAACTATATGATTTTGTAGGGATAAGCTTTCTTTGGCTATGTTATTTTGATAAGACATAAACTGCTTGGTTAGCATGCTTGAAGTATTACTATTTTTATGTCAATATTAAATTTTTATCTTGAATCTTTTGGATCTGAACATTCATGCCAAAAGAAAGAGAATTACATTGAAAATTATGTTAGGTAGCATTGCACATCAAAAATTCTGTTTTTATCATTTACCTACCCGAGGACGAGGAGGAATTAAGCTTGGGGATGCTTGATATGTCTCCAATGTATCTATAATTTTTGATTGTTCCATGCTATTATATTATCTGTTTTGGATGTTTAATGGGCTTCATTATACACTTCCATATTATTTTTGGGACTAACCTATTAACCGGAGGCCCAGCCCAAATTGTTGTTTTTTGCCTATTTTAGTGTTTCGCAGAAAAGGAATATCAAACGGAGTCCAAACAGAATGAAACCTTCGGGAGAGTTGTTTTTGGAAGAAACGCAATCCAGGAGACTTGGAGTGGACTTCAAGGAAGCAACGAGACAGTCATGAGGCCGGGAGGCGCGCCCCCACCCTCGTGGGCCCCTCGTGGCTCCCCTGACCGACTTCTTTCACCTATATATACTCATATACCCTGGAAACATCCGAGAGCACAACGAAACCCTATTTCCACTGCTGCAACCTTCTGTACCCGTGAGAACCCCCATCTTGGGGCCTTTTCCGGCGCTCCGCCGGAGGGGGCATTGATCATGAAGGGCTTCTACATCAACACCATAGCCTCTTCGATGAAGTGCGAGTAGTTTACCTCAGACCTTCGGGTCCATAGTTATTAGCTATATGGCTTCTTCTCTCTCTTTGGATCTCAATACAAAGTTCTCCTCGATCTTCTTGGAGATCTATTCAATGTAACACTTTTTGCGGTGTGTTTGTCGAGATTCGATGAATTGTGGGTTTATGATCAAGATTATCTATGAATAATATTTGAATCTCCTCTAGATTATTTTATGTATGATTTGTTATCTTTGCAAGTCTCTTCGAATTATCAGTTTGGTTTGGCCTATAGATTGATCTTTCTTGCAATGGGAGAAGTTCTTAGCTTTGGGTTCAATCTTGCGGTGTCCTTCCCAAGTAACACCAGGGGCAGCAAGGCATGTATTGTATTGTTGCCATCGAGGATAAAAAGATGGGGTTTATATCATATTGCTTGAGTTTATCCCTCTACATCATGTCATCTTTCCTAATGCGTTACTCTGTTCTTATGAACTTAATACTCTAGATGCATGCTGGATAGCGGTCGATGTGTGGAGTAATAGTAGTAGATGCAGAATTGTTTCGATCTACTTGTCGCGGATGTGGTGCCTATATACATGATCATGCCTAGATATTCTCGTAACTATGCACTTTTCTGTCAATTGCTCGATAGCAATTTGTTCACCCACCGTAATACTTATGCTATCTTGAGAGAAGCCACTAGTGAAACCTATGGCCCCCGGGTCTATTTTCCATCATATAAGTTTCTGATCTACTTTATTTTGAAATCTTTACTTTCCAATCTATATCATAAAAATACCAAAAATATTTATCTTATTATCTCTATCAGATCTCACTTTTGCAAGTGGCCGTCAAGGGATTGATAACCCTATTATCGTGTTGGTTGCAAGGTTCTTATTTGTTTGTGCAGGTACGAGGGATTTGAGTGTAGCCTCCTACTGGATTGATACCTTGGTTCTCAAAAACTGAGGGAAATACTTACGCTATTTTGCTGCATCACCCTTTCCTCTTCAAGGGAAAACCAACGCATGCTCAAGAGGTAGCACCCCCCCTAGCCGGATCTGAGGAACCGGTAGAATCTCTCGTGGACCGCATCAGCTATCTCCCAGACATCATCCTTGAGGAGATCATCTCGCTTCTCCCCACCAAGGATTGCTGCCGCACACAAGTCCTCTCAACTCGGTGGCGCCCTCTATGGCGCATCGCGCCCCTCAATCTCGATTGTCATCAGATATCTGTCCTTCCTAGATTTGATCTCCTCAGAGCCATCATCTCCTCTCACTAGGAGGGCCCCGTTCGATGCCTCTGCATCCCGACACGATACCTATTGTCCATACTCGGCACGGTGGACGCTTGGTTGACATCCCCTAAATTTGGAAAACTCCAGCATTTTGAGTTCTACAATTACCAGGAAAGTTTCATAATACGAACACACCAAGAATTCGTGCCCACACCACCGTTGTCCATCTCGCGGTTTTCCTCCTCTCTCCACACCACCAGCTTTGCCCGGTGCCATCTACCAGATGATCTGGTACAAATGCTTCGACTCCCACTGCTAAAAAAAATCGCTTGTGGTGGTTTATCTGACGGAGGCCTCACTGCACAGCATCATCCACTCCTCTTGCCCTGCCCTGGAGCGCTTGCTGATTGTTTTGGGTATAGAAATCCCTATCAGTTGTCTGCAAATAAAGTTGCCTCACCTAAAAAGCATTGGAATTTGTTTCAAAGGACATCAGCTCATCATCGAAGATGCCTCTTCACTTCAAAGGTTGCTCCTTGATGATTGTTATAAACCTTCACAAATAATTGTCATCTCTGCGCCCAAACTGGAGAACTTGGGTGTAATTCGTGACCTGTTTAATGATCATAAGAAGTTGGTGTTTGGCTCCTCACTTGTTAAGAGACATGAACCCTATCAATGTCAAGAGACATGAATCCTATCCATCCTAAGTTGTCAAGAGTCAATACTTCTAGGTACCCATTTAAAATACTTCCTCCTAATTGTTTGACAACTAGGTCCCACGCCATTGTCAATGTAGTAAATAAATGAGAAAATTACACAATGAGCAGATAACACCATGGACCCAGCAGCTCACCGAGTTGTTTTTTAGTTTCAGAGATGGAGCTCAACGGCACATTGTGCGGGGGCTGTGGCATGTCTAGACCATGCTTATGTTTTTATTTAAGCACATGACGAGCCCAGTTCATATATATTTTTTCTTTCTGAAAATGGCTAGCCTAGTTCTTTTTTTTGGAGAATACCAAAATCGAGGCCTACTTGCTTTTCTCAGCCCTGTTGGGATGCAAATCTTTCAAGATGAGGAGGGATGTAAGTAGTAAGAAATGGGCTTCCCCAGATAATGGGCTACAAGTTGTAAGAAATGGGTTGTAAATTTTTAAACCAAAGCCAACCGGCAATTACATTAAAATAACATTTTTTCTGGATTTCTCTACTCTCTACTCTTATAAAAACCAAAGCCAACTGGCAATTACATTAAAATATCATCTTTTCTCCCACAAGGTAAACTACTCATACAAATGCATCTTCAGGTTCCATGCAACGAACGGGCATCTTGCTAGTTAAGATTTCAAATTTCATTCATTTTTCTAGGAGAATTGTTTTTCAAATTTTATTTTGATATAACTTTTTAGAAAATTATTTTTTACGTGACTCAAAATTTCGTGATTAAAAGAGTTCAGACCCCATCGATTTATGCAAAATTTCGTTGAATTTTTCAGCAGTGCCCAGAATATATGGTATGTAATGCTAATAAAAAGAATATGGGCTTCAAATGTCCTTAAGAATTAGAAAATGGGCTGTAAATTATTAAAAATAATGGCTAATGGGATGTATATTGTTTTCCATAGATTTGGAGGCTGACTTCTGGGCCTACTAGGTTGACGACGATGATGTCCTAAAAAAATTTGACGCGTACACAAGGCTTTGTCAACTTAGTCAACACAGAGCAGTGACTGTTGGATGTCCATCGAACGATCGTCGTGCTTCTTCAATCTCTGATCTTCCTGCTCGATCCGCCCAAACCAGCACCGGCGGGACTACCTGCTCCCTCCTCCCGTGGCTGGTTGTGCTACCGCTAGGCCATCCCTCTACCCACCCACACATCCTGTTATTTTTCGGCGATGTCGGCCTCACCCCGCAACCGACAAGCCAGCGCTCGTACTCCCCTCAACATGGGCATCCGCTGCGGTGGCTTCACCGACTCTGGGTCGTTCCCTTCCTGGGCCTTGCCCTCATCCACCTCTTTTGTGCTCTCGGCGCGGTGAGGTCAACATGGTCAACAAACAACAGCCATCAGAAGGGGCTGACAGTAGGGGCCCACACAAGGAAATGCCTCCTTATTACACGCAAAATAATGATTCCTCCACTTGACACATGGGACCCACCGGAAGGGCCTCTGTATTTCGCGAAAAAATGTTCCCCCCGCTGTCAGCTCGGACCCACCAGCTATATCTTCGCACGCAAGGAACTGCCTCCTTATTACGCACAAAAAATAAATACTCCCCCAGCTAGCTGGGACCCACAGTAGTGGGAGGCTGACTTGTGGGCCTACTAAGTTGACGGGGATGGAGGGCTTTGTCAACTTAGTCAATATGAACGATTCTAGCTCCAGTGACCGTACGATGTCCATCCAATGGCCGTAGTGCTTCTTCAACCTCTGGTCTTCTTGCTTCAGCCGCCCAAAGCAGTGCCGGTCGTGCCGCATGCTCCTGCCTCCCATGGTTGGCTGTGCTGCCGCGGAGGCCTCACCGCCCCCTACTATTCCCACCGCTGGCCAAGCTCTGCGATGACGGAAGCCTCACATCACAGTCGAACCAGTGAACCCTCATACTCCTCTCCGTGTGCGCATTCATTGTCGCGTCTTCCCCGGCTCCGCGTCGTCCCCTTCCTAGGCCTCGCCGTCGTCCATCGCCTTGGTGCTCTCGGCGCGGCCTGGTCAATGTGGTCAATAAACGACTTCCATTTGAAAGAGTATTGTACGTGGAGAGGCTGACAGCTGGGTCCACGGCCGCAACAAGGAAGTGCATCCTTATTATGCGAAATATAATGATTCCTCCACCTGACAGCAGGGACCCACCGGACAGGCCACTATATTTCGCGAAAAAGGTTTCCTCCCTGGCCGTTGGGACCCACCAGCTACATTTTCGCACGCAAGGAAGTGCGTCCATATTACAGGCAAAAAATGATACGCCCCCTGACTGCTGGGACCCACCAGCTACATCTTCGCACGCAAGGAAGTGCCTAACAGTCGGGACCCACCTGGTCGAAGCGTACATAGCGTTGTCATTCTGGTCATGAATGTGTACATACATACTGGTCGATCGGTCTGTCTGCAGGCTGCAGCGATGAACCGTGGCTGTGTAAGGAAGGGCACGTGTCGTAGTAGAGGCGCGCATGTAGCACGTCACGCAGCCCCATTAATATCGTGTACATGTACGTACAGCGGCCAGGGTGCAAGAAAGTAAATACGTGTCACGGCCGGTTTTCCAATAAAAATATTTATTGATAAACCAGTCTTTTGAGTCCAGTATGAGAGAAATCCTCCTCACTGGTAGACAATTCCTTGATACAATAAGCCAGTAGCATAAAATATATTACAGGGTTGAACTGCGGTCGCTCAACCAAATTATTACAAGCACGCCAATAATCATACATAATGGCGGACAGGACACAGTGGTGTGGAGACATACTACTGACTCATGAATAGGTTGGTGGTGGAAAAGCACAGCGGGAAGGGAAATACAAGACTCTAAGAATATCATTTCATCGAACGTCGAGGTGAGGCTCGATAAATTTATTTGGTAGCGGAAGCGGATATAAAACAGTGGCCAAATCTAGGGTCGCACGAGACTGACTGGGACTCCTCTAAGTGTCGGACTCGCTATCGAACTCTTCATCCATGAGATCGCCTTCGTCAGCATCTGGCCAAATCAACAAGCCAGTGAGTACTTTGAAAGTACTCGCAAGACTGTTCGGACGTAAGATATAACTAATGCGTGCATGGATGCAACATGATTAATTCCTTAATGCACATTAAATAAAATTGGCATAACGGGTAAGTAAAAAGGGAAACGGCGGTAGTCCGCGTGAAATTCCACAGAACATAAATAAGGACCGATCGGGTGTCTGAAGCGACGCCTCGAAAGGTGAACAAATAAAAATAAGGAAATGATGCCACAGTCGGGCATCTTAGCGACACCACATAAAGGGCTTTAAAAGAAATGCCACGGTCGGATGTCTGAGCGACATCGCAGAAAGGGCTTTAAATGAAATGCCACAGTCGGACGTCTGAGCGACATCGCAGAAAGGGCTTTAAAAGAAGTGCCACAGTCGGATGTCTGAGCGACATCGCAGAAAGGGCTTTAAA
>NC_057804.1:509281309-509291011 GCF_018294505.1 Triticum aestivum
CATAAAGGGCTTTAAAAGAAATGCCACAGTCGGACGTCTGAGCGACATCGCAGAAAGGGCTTTAAAAGAAATGCCACAGTCGGACGTCTGAGCGACATCGCAGAAAGGGCTTTAAATTCACCAGTAAACAATACTCATAATAAACATTCAATCCATGAGAATAAACGGGTTAGTCCATCCACAGGGATAATCATTCAATCGGACTTAGCACTCATGCGATTCACCGGAGTTTCTGTCATCAAAGCTGACAATTGATTAGGATAAGATGGAACAAAACTTGACATGGAAGAGATGATTTGGAGGAATATATGACTCTGCAGAGTTTGTACAAAATTTTTCCCACAGTCAACGGATTTCCGTAGTCACGAAGGACTAGTTCCGTTTATGGTATTTCGGGAGAAAACACAGCTAACCGGTACACACCCATCCTACCTCTCGATGCTAGGAATCACCCTAGTCATCGTCCAAGAAAAACTTTTGAGACGGGGAGATCACAATCTCGAATAGCATGGGATCAAATTTATATACGCGCGCTCTAAGGGGTGCCCCCCTCTCGGTCCCAACCGGAAACACCCATGCCCCCTGACCGGATGACTGGCTTTAATCCAGGGCCATGGAACCATCATCACGGCCTCTCCTCTTTGGTGTGTACCATGAAAGTGGTTTGCAACTTACTAAACCATATTCCTTGCGGAAAACATGTGGTAGTACAAGGAAGGAAATGATAGGTACTGGACCGATATGGTTTGACACTGAAGTCACATAGTCTGGCGTAAGACTGGCATGCTACAACACTGCCATCGTACCCATCCTCATGCCAACACATGGCCATTCATATTCACATTCATCCACGTATGGATCATTGAACTCACTCACCTTATTATCACATAAAATAACGTTCATCGGTATGCTTACCAACATGCCATGAAACTAACTGAATGCAAAACATGCCGAGACACTCATCATATCAAAAGTTCAAACATGCTTGCCTGGTTCAGAGTAGTCGGAGCCTAGCTCGGTGAAGTTCGCGGCTCCGTCACCTCCTTCGGTATCTATGGTTTAAAGAAAATATATGCGCTAACGTAAATACCAAGGAGAGCATAGAAGGTAAACCAAATATTTTTCAAATAAATCTGATAAAAAACTAGACAAAATTTTAAAGAGAACAGAAAAGGAATCAATCAAAAATACTTTTCTGATTAAAAGTTATAAGGGTTTTTGTCCAGGGACTTATCTGTAATGAAACAGAAGATTTCCAGGGGCTAGTTTATAAAAACAGAAAACGCTTCGGTAGCGACTACGCCAGCCCGAAGAGAAAACGCATTTGGCAGTAGGCGTTTTCAGATAACGCTTCGTTTAGAAAGGACAGAGAGGCTGACAGCGGGTCCCACTTGTCATGTTTAAATTTTCAAATGGGAGGGACGAGGCTCGTCGGCGCCCGAGAGCTGCTGTGGTCGCCGGCGGCGATCCACGGCGAGGCATGGGGATCAGAGGTTACCAATGTGCTCACCGTGTCCTTCCGCAACGGTGGGTGGTGGTGTTGGTCGCCGGTGAGCACCACGTCGACGGCGGTCTCAACTCCGGCGGACGGTGGTTCGGGCGTGGATGGAGCTCGTCGGAGAGGGCTGCAAAGATTAAATTGAGGTGGGGGTTAGACTACTGGGTGCAAGCGAGGGCTACGGATGAGGTTTGGGCGCCGGAGGTGGCCTCACCGAAGTGAATCGAGCTGGAGGCCGAGGCGGATCGGGGCGGCCGGAGCTGGGGAAGGAGACCTCCTTGAGGTCCCCCTAGTGGCCTGGCGGGGCTTTGGTGAGGAGTGGTGATGCTGCGTGCACGAGGGTGAGCTCGGGGCCCTTTTTATAGGTGGCCCAAGGCGGTTGCCGTGAACGGAGATTTCCGGCGAGCGGTTACGGTGGCGCAGTGCTCGGTCGGGGTGGTTAGGGAGTCGAGCGTCATCATGAAGGTTCAATGGGTCCGTTTTAGTGCTAAACTAGCCGGGGTTTGGGTGTTTGGGTCGAGCTCAACGGAACGGGGTGGCGCGGGCCCGTCGGCGGCAGAGAGCGCGCTCCGTGCGTGCTGCGCCACGGCGACGGTGCCGCATGCGTGCGCTGGCATGGAGAAGGCCACGCGGAGCCACCAGAGGATTTGGGCGGTGCCGAACGGCGTTGCACCGCCGTTCTCCTCCCTGTCGGCCGTTACGGGGAGCCGGCCGCCGCAAGACACGGCGGCGCAGGCAGGCCAGGGCGCCACCGACGCCAGGGTCGCGCCAAGTGCGCGTGTGAAGCTTCGGACAAGCAAGCGAGGCCGCGAGCAACGTGCCAAGTGCACTGTGGCCGCGTGACTGAAACTGTCGAAACTGAATACTGAATTTAACTGAATTTCTGAAAGTGCAAGGAAAACAGTGCATGCAAGGTGTTCGACAGAATGATCCAGGCATGTAGGGATTTTTCCTTGAGCTGATTTTTGGTGGAGTGGCTTCTCATTGCTCAAATAGGCTGCCTGAATTTTGGTGGAATTTTTGGAGGAGTGTAGATATGAATTTCACCAATTTGGCAAGTCTGGTCCAAACTTGCAGAGACTGAATTTTGAAAATTTTGCAAAGAGGAGGAGTGGATCAAGATGGTTCTGGGTTATGGATGCTAAGGACAATCCAGGAGAATTGGTTTGAGGTCAAAACTCAAATGCAATAGGGCACTTGCTTTGAAAATCCCTCAGGCTCCAAATAATTTTCAGAATTGAATTGAGGGGAAAAATAATTAGAATAAAAATCCAAAACCAGTTTGGATTAGTTGGGACAGAGAATTTAGGTTGATCACAAGTTGTAGGGGAGGTTTTGGAGGGGTTTTACCACATGGGCAAAAATGCCAAGTCATGGTGGTTCCAAGATATGAAAATCCCAAATTTTCATAGAGCTTCACTTAAAAAAATCTCTCCTCAAAACCACAAAGTTTTTGATAAAAGCCAAATAAAAATTTTGGAGTGTCACAACACCTACCCCCTTAGGAAAAATCTCGTCCCCGAGATTTCAGCTGATCCTTAAATAAGTGTGGATGCTCTGTCCGAAGAAAATCCTCGCTTTCCCAAGTTGCTTCACTGTCGGTGTGATTGCTCCACTGGACCTTGAAAAACTTGATGGTTTTCTGTCGGGTCCTCCTTTCAGACTCCTCTAATATTCTTATGGGACGTTCTCGATAAGTGAGGTCTGGCTGTATGTCAATGTTCTCATGAGATACTTGTTTCTCTGGGTTGCTTACGCACTTCCTTAATTGAGAGACGTGGAACACGTCGTGAATGTCGGACAAGTCTTCGGGTAAGTCTAGCTGGTAGGCTACAGTGCCTCTTCATGCCACTATGCAAAATGGTCCAATGAATCTTGGTGCTAATTTTCCTTTAATCTTAAACCATTGCAATCCTCTCATCGGGGATACTCTCAAGTATACGAATTCACCGGGTTCGAAGCTGACCCTACGATGTTTCTGATCATAATAACTTTTCTGTCGACTTTGAGCGGTCTTAAGTCGGTCCCTGATTAGCTTGACTTTTTCCTCGGCTTCTCTAAGCATATCTGGTCCGAAAATGCGGCTGTCTCCGGTCTCTGACCAATTTAACGGGGTACGACATCTCCTTCCGTATAGGGCTTCGAAAGGAGCCATTTGCAGGCTGGCCTGGTAACTGTTGTTGTATGCGAACTCGGCATATGGCAGGCTGTCCTCCCAACTGGTTCCATAGGTGAGGACACATGCTCTCAGCATGTCTTCTAAAACCTGGTTTACGCGTTCTGTTTGTCCATCAGTCTGTGGATGGTATGCGGTACTGAAGGCTAGTTGGGTTCCCAGAGCCTGTTGTAATTGCTCCCAAAATCTTGAGATGAACTGAGTGCCTCTGTCGGAAATTATAGTCTTCGGGACACCATGCAGACAGACTATGCGGGAAAGATAAATCCTGGCAAGCCTCTGAGTGGTGTAGGTTGTCTTCACTGGAATAAAGTGTGCTACTTTGGTCAACCTGTCAGTGATGACCCATATGGCATCATTCCCGTGTCGTGACCGAGGTAATCCAGCAATAAAATCCATCCCTATTTCATCCCATTTCCACTCAGGTATTTTGTTAGGTTGCAGTAGTTCGGCTGGTCTCTGATGTTCAGCTTTTATGCGTTGACATGAGTCGCAACATGCAATGAAAGCGGCTATGTCCCTCTTCATACCGTGCCACCAAAATCTTTCCTGAATATCCTTATACATTTTGGTTCCTCCAGGGTGGATCGAATATGGAGTGGTGTGTGCTTCTGTTAAAACTTGCTGTTTAAGGTCTTCTATGTTTGGCACGCATAGCCTTTCTCCGTACCATAATATTCCTTCATTGTCTATGACGAATTCCGAGGCCTTGCCCATTCTCAACTTCCTTTTAATTCCTTCAATGCTGGGGTGACCGGACTGAGCCTCTTTAATTTTCTCCACAAGGTGTGGTTGTATTTCCAAGTTTGATATGGTGCCTTCTGCTACCATTATCAAGTTGAGCTTGACAAATTCTTGATGGAATTCGGGCCTCAAGCTGTGCAGATAGTTCCCGTCGGAGCTGGGGTTCCGACTCAGGGCATCGGCCACTACGTTTGCTTTCCCTGGATGGTAATGGATACCAACATCGTAATCCTTTACCAATTCTAACCAGCGGCGTTGCCGTAAATTTAGTTCTGGCTGCGTAAAAATGTATTTGAGGCTTTTGTGATCCGTATATATCTCACATCGATTCCCAAGTAGAAAATGCCTCCATTCCTTGAGTGCATGAATAACTGCTGCCATTTCTAAATCATGAGTGGGATAATTTTCCTCGTGTTTGCGAAGTTGCCTTGAAGCGTAGGCGACAACCTTGCCTTCTTGCATCAGCACGCATCCGAGACCCTTTCTGGATGCGTCACAAAATACTTCAAAATTCTTGTGTATATCGGGTACAATTAATACTGGTGCTGTTGTTAATTTCCGCTTTAGCTCTTGGAAACTTTTCTCGCAGGCTTCTGTCCATTCAAACTTCTTATCTTTCTTGAGTAACTGTGTCATAGGATTGGATATGGTGGAAAATCCTTCAATAAATCTGCGGTAATACCCTGCCATTCCCAAGAAACTTCGTATGTCTGTTACGCTGGCTGGTGACTTCCAGTCAAGTACGGCCTTGACTTTCTCTGGGTCCACTGCTATACCGTCTTGAGTCAGCACGTGGCCTAGAAAACCTACTTGTCTTAGCCAAAATTCGCACTTGCTGAACTTGGCATACAATTGGTGTTTCCTTAGCTCTCCTAGTACAATCCTGAGATGTTCTGCGTGCTCTTCTGGTGTTTTGGAGTATACCAGAATATCGTCGATGAATACTACGACGAATTTGTCCATAAACTTCATAAATACTTTGTTCATGAGGTGAACAAAATATGTCGGGGCGTTAGTTAATCCAAATGGCATCACTGTGAACTCATACAGTCCATATCTGGAGGTGAAGGCTGTTTTGGGGATATCTTCCGTTCGTACCTTCAATTGATGGTATCCTGACCTTAAGTCAATTTTTGAGAATACCTTGGCCTGAGCAAGTTGATCAAACAAATCGTTTATCGTTGGCATTGGGTATTTGTTTTTGACTGTGACCATGTTAAGTGCTCGATAGTCGATACACAATCTCAGCGTTCCATCCTTCTTCTTGGCAAATAAAATTGGTGATCCCCAAGGTGAGGAGCTGGCCCGAATGTATCCTTTATCCAGTAATTCCTTTATTTGCTTCTTTAATTCGATCAACTCGGATGGTGCCATTCTGTATGGTTTCTTGTATATGGGGGTGGTTCCTGGTGCTAGCTCAATGCGGAATTCTATTTCTCGATCTGGTGGCATGCCTGGCAGCTCTTCAGGGAATACATCTGGAAATTCACACACTACTGGAACCTTGTTTAGCTCAGAAACGTCCACCTTATTTAATCTCGGTTGCCGGGGTCTTTTTCCTTCCTTGGCTGATACTCTTATTGTCTTCCCTTGGTGGTGTGTGAGAATCACGGTCCTGTCGAAACAGTCGATAAAACCTTTATTGGTGGTTAGCCAATCCATCCCTAGGATGACATCCAGTCCTTTATTTTCCAATACAATAAGATTTGCATAAAACTCCAATCCTTCAAACTCAATGACCACATTCTGACAGTAATTCTGAGAAACTTGCTGAATCCCGGGGGACTTGATTATTATGGATTTCTCCAAAGGAAGCATCGAAAAATTATTTTGCAAAGCAAAACTTTTCGAGATAAAAGAGTGAGAAGCTCCAGAATCAAACAAAACCATTGCAGGTATTGTGTTGATAGGAAACGTACCGAGTACGATATCCGGAGCATTTTGTGCCTCCTCTTTGGTGACGTGGTTCAGATGACCCTTCCTGTGGTTATTGTTGGGATTGAAATTGTTTCGTTTGGGCGCTGAATTATTGCCGCCGTTGTTCGGCTTTGGGGTTGAGTTCCTTGGCTTGGGGCACTGTTTGGCATAATGCCCTTCTTCTCCACAAGCGTAACAAGTAACGCCGGGGCGATAGGTGAATTCCTTGTCCCTTGCATGAAAATTCTTGATTGGGCGTGAGACATTGGATGAGAATTTGGGTGTCCCACCCTTTTTAAAATCTATCTTGCTTCGGTGATTGCGAGTGTGATTAGTCTGGTCCCTTTTTCACTTGCGGATATCTTCCAGACTGCGTCTCTCATTTTCCAGAGTAATGGCCTTGTCCACCAGCGTTTTAAAATCAGGAAAAGTGTGTACGACCAGTTGGCATTTAAGTGCGGGTGCCAGACCGTCAAGGAATTTCTCCATCTTCTTGATTTCAGTCATATGCTCCTCATTGGCGTAGCGGGATAATAGGGTAAATTGACTGTTGTAATCTGACACTGTCATGTTCCTTTGTTTGAGGTCATCAAATTCTCTCTTCTTGATTTTCATAATACTCTAAGGAATATGTGCACCACGGAAACCTTCCTTGAAATCATCCCAGGTTATGTCATTTTCGTTGGGATGCATGTGCAGAAAATTCTCCCACCACGATGCGGCTGCTCCTGTGAGATAGTGTGGAGCATATAGTACTTTCTCGAGATCTGAACACTTTGCAATAATCAATTTCCTCTCCATATCTCGAAGCCAGTCCTCGGCTTCAAGAGGCTTGTCAGTGTGAGAAAATGTTTGAGGACGTGTCTTCTGTAGCTCAGATAACTTGGAATGTTGCTGATACTGTCCATGATGATTCCCCATGTTGATGACTTGGTTCATCATCTCGCGATGTTGTTGCTGACTCTGTTCATAAAGGCGGCACATTTGTGAAAGTGCCGATTCATTGCCTTGTTGGCTTGACTGTCCCTGAGTGAACTCATTGTTGGGTTGAGTATCATGAATTTCCTCTGGTGGAGTTGGCATGGAACGTGTCCAAGGACGAGACATTTTTCACTCTGGGAAAAGTATTTTTGTAAAACTCTTAAGAAAAGCGGAAAGAGTCGCAAAAATAAAACCATAAATGCATAAGGCTGGCAGATATTATTAAATACCGAAGCTTACTTAAGAAAAACAAATCGACTTGCGCACGGAGAAGGGCTGCTCATTACATATCTTACAAGCGGGCGGTAATTATACAGTACATCACTCAGGATATGCGTACATAATCCTGACATGTTATTAAGGCTAGTGCACTTCTCCAGATCCTACATGATGCGCAAACAGGCTACTTCTCACAGCCTATGCACATAACTTACAAAGTGGTACAATACACGGCAGCTAAGCGTACTTAGGCAGAGATGTTGACGATCTCCCTTGCCCTGCCGAGGGCGAGGCGTAGCGAGGTTGGGGACTCGACTTCCTCCTCGCTAATGGGCTCCATACGTGTAGTGTTGTGCAGAGCGGGCGGAGCGGTTGCCAGGGGCGGAGCAACACGTACAGGAGTGGGCGCGAAGGTTGGTGTAGTGCGCGCTGGAGTGGGTGCAATGACTTGGTTAAATTCTTCGGTAGAAGGTAGGCGACGAGTAGGCGTAAAAGATGCTGATGACGAGACAAAAGTCGGTGGCGGAGCGATGGGTAGGAGCTCCCTCCTGTTGGCAGCACAGCCATGGACTGAGTCCATGCGGGTAGCTACGAAGTCGTCCACCAGGTTGTCGAAGGCTGCCTCCAGGGCCCGGAGATACTCAATGAGCATCTCAAAAGCCTCGTCTCGTTCTCCTCTAGGGCAGGAGTATGCGTAGTGACAGGTGTAAGGCACATGGCACGGAAGATAACGGTAACGACGAGTCTTCATCACGGGAAGGACATCCCTGAGACGAGCTATCGCCTCGCGGGCTGCCATCTGCATAGCATGCCTCTCCGTAGGCATGGCTCTTCCCACGAACCGGAAGCGGCGTAAATCACCACGCCCTCCCCTGAACTGCACCGCGGCCTGGTGCATGGTCAGACTGTCGTTGACTCGGTGCTGGTAGAGTGTGAAGACTGGGCGCACGGATGGCCCCATCGCGACCTGAACGATGAAAGAAAGAAGCTTGACGAACCCATCGGGCACGTTGGCGAAGGTCTAAGACTCGCAGCTGACGTCGGCCATCTACAAAAGTAGGCAAAATTCTGCAGGGTCAGATCATAAATTTATGCTGACTGACAGAAAATGACTACAATTGCAAAAGCATAAAATAGCCATGTCATGCTAATAACTAATTAGCGATCGCACCTAGTGGCTTCCTACAGTCAGCCTGGCTCTGGTACCAAGCTTGTCACGGCCGGTTTTCCAATAAAAATATTTATTGATAAACCAGTCTTTTGAGTCCAGTATGAGAGAAATCCTCCTCACTGGTAGACAATTCCTTGATACAATAAGCCAGTAGCATAAAATATATTACAGGGTTGAACTGCGGTCGCTCAACCAAATTATTACAAGCACGCCAATAATCATACATAATGGCGGACAGGACACAGTGGTGTGGAGACATACTACTGACTCATGAATAGGTTGGTGGTGGAAAAGCACAGCGGGAAGGGAAATACAAGACTCTAAGAATATCATTTCATCGAACGTCGAGGTGAGGCTCGATAAATTTATTTGGTAGCGGAAGCGGATATAAAACAGTGGCCAAATCCAGGGTCGCACGAGACTGACTGGGACTCCTCTAAGTGTCGGACTCGCTATCGAACTCTTCATCCATGAGATCGCCTTCGTCAGCATCTGGCCAAATCAACAAGCCAGTGAGTACTTTGAAAGTACTCGCAAGACAGTTCGGACGTAAGATATAACTAATGCGTGCATGGATGCAACATGATTAATTCCTTAATGCACATTAAATAAAATTGGCATAACGGGTAAGTAAAAAGGGAAACGGCGGTAGTCCGCCTGAAATTCCACAGAACATAAATAAGGACCGATCGGGTGTCTGAAGCGACGCCTCGAAAGGTGAACAAATAAAAATAAGGAAATGATGCCACAGTCGGGCATCTTAGCGACACCACATAAAGGGATTTAAAAGAAATGCCACGGTCGGATGTCTGAGCGACATCGCAGAAAGGGCTTTAAATGAAATGCCACAGTCGGACGTCTGAGCGACATCGCAGAAAGGGCTTTAAAAGAAATGCCACGGTCGGATGTCTGAGCGACATCGCAGAAAGGGCTTTAAATGAAATGCCACAGTCGGACATCTGAGCGACATCGCAGAAAGGGCTTTAAAAGAAATGC
>NC_057804.1:509291021-509294788 GCF_018294505.1 Triticum aestivum
CATAAAGGGCTTTAAAAGAAATGCCACAGTCGGACGTCTGAGCGACATCGCAGAAAGGGCTTTAAAAGAAATGCCACAGTCGGACGTCTGAGCGACATCGCAGAAAGGGCTTTAAATTCACCAGTAAACAATACTCATAATAAACATTCAATCCATGAGAATAAACGGGTTAGTCCATCCACAGGGATAATCATTCAATCGGACTTAGCACTCATGCGATTCACCGGAGTTTCTGTCATCAAAGCTGACAATTGATTAGGATAAGATGGAATGAAACTTGACATGGAAGAGATGATTTGGAGGAATATATGACTCTGCAGAGTTTGTACAAAATTTTTCCCACAGTCAACGGATTTCCGTAGTCACGAAGGACTAGTTCTGTTTATGGTATTTCGGGAGAAAACACAGCTAACCGGTACACACCCATCCTACCTCTCGATGCTAGGAATCACCCTAGTCATCGTCCAAGAAAAACATTTGAGACGGGGAGATCACAATCTCGAATAGCATGGGATCAAATTTATATACGCGAGCTCTAAGGGGTGCCCCCCTCTCGGTCCCAACCGGAAACACCCATGCCCCCTGACCGGATGACTGGCTTTAATCCAGGGCCATGGAACCATCATCACGGCCTCTCCTCTTTGGTGTGTACCATGAAAGTGGTTTGCAACTTACTAAACCATATTCCTTGCGGAAAACATGTGGTAGTACAAGGAAGGAAATGATAGGTACTGGACCGATATGGTTTGACACTGAAGTCACATAGTCTGGCGTAAGACTGGCATGCTACAACACTGCCATCGTACCCATCCTCATGCCAACACATGGCCATTCATATTCACATTCATCCACGTATGGATCATTGAACTCACTCACCTTATTATCACATAAAATAACGTTCATCGGTATGCTTACCAACATGCCATGAAACTAACTGAATGCAAAACATGCCGAGACACTCATCATATCAAAAGTTCAAACATGCTTGCCTGGTTCAGAGTAGTCGGAGCCTAGCTCGGTGAAGTTCACGGCTCCGTCACCTCCTTCGGTATCTACGGTTTAAAGAAAATATATGCGCTAACGTAAATACCAAGGAGAGCACAGAAGGTAAACCAAATATTTTTCAAATAAATCTGATAAAAAACTAGACAAAATTTTAAAGAGAACAGAAAAGGAATCAATCAAAAATACTTTTCTGATTAAAAGTTATAAGGGTTTTTGTCCAGGGACTTATCTGTAATGAAACAGAAGATTTCCAGGGGCTAGTTTATAAAAACAGAAAACGCTTCGGTAGCGACTACGCCAGCCCGAAGAGAAAACGCATTTGGCAGTAGGCGTTTTCAGATAACGCTTCGTTTAGAAAGGACAGAGAGGCTGACAGCGGGTCCCACTTGTCATGTTTAAATTTTCAAATGGGAGGGACGAGGCTCGTCAGCGCCCGAGAGCTGCTGTGGTCGCCGGCGGCGATCCACGACGAGGCATGGGGATCAGAGGTTACCAATGTGCTCACCGTGTCCTTCCGCAACGGTGGGTGGTGGTGTTGGTCGCCGGTGAGCACCACGTCGACGGCGGTCTCAACTCCGGCGGACGGTGGTTCGGGCGTGGATGGAGCTCGTCGGAGAGGGCTGCAAAGATTAAATTGAGGTGGGGGTTAGACTACTGGGTGCAAGCGAGGGCTACGGACGAGGTTTGGGCGCCGGAGG
The DNA here is from genome assembly GCF_018294505.1 of Triticum aestivum. Lineage (NCBI taxonomy): Eukaryota > Viridiplantae > Streptophyta > Magnoliopsida > Poales > Poaceae > Triticum > Triticum aestivum. The sequence goes on from NC_057804.1 coordinate 509,292,725, forward strand.
TGGCCTCACCGAAGTGAATCGAGCTGGAGGCCGAGGCGGATCGGGGCGGCCAGAGCTGGGGAAGGAGACCTCCTCGAGGTCCCCCTAGTGGCCTGGCGGGGCTTTGGTGAGGAGTGGTGATGCTGCGTGCACGAGGGTGAGCTCGGGGCCCTTTTTATAGGCGGCCCGAGGCGGTTGCCGTGAACGGAGATTTCCGGCGAGCGGTTACGGTGGCGCAGTGCTCGGTCGGGGTGGTTAGGGAGTCGAGCGTCATCACGGAGGTTCAATGGGTCTGTTTTAGTGCTAAACTAGCCGGGGTTTGGGTGTTTGGGTCGAGCTCGACGGAACGGGGTGGCGCGGGCCCGTCGGCGGCAGAGAGCGCGCTCCGTGCGTGATGCGCCACGGCGACGGTGCCTCATGCGTGCGCTAGCACGGAGAAGGCCACGCGGAGCCACCAGAGGATTTGGGCGGTGCCGAACGGCGTTGCGCCGCCGTTCTCCTCCCTGTCGGCCGTTACGGGGAGCCGGCCGCCGCAAGACACGCCGGCGCAGGCGGGCCAGGGCGCCACCGACGCCAGGGTCGCGCCAAGTGCGCGTGTGAAGCTTCGGACAAGCAAGCGAGGCCGCGAGCAACGTGCCAAGTGCACTGTGGCCGCGTGACTGAAACTGTCAAAACTGAATACTGAATTTAACTGAATTTATGAAAGTGCAAGGAAAACAGTGCATGCAAGGTGTTCGACAGAATGATCCAGGCATGTAGGGATTTTTCCTTGAGCTGATTTTTGGTGGAGTGGCTTCTCATTGCTCAAATAGGCTGCCTGAATTTTGGTGGAATTTTTGGAGGAGTGTAGATATGAATTTCACCAATTTGGCAAATCTGGTCCAAACTTGCAGAGACTGAATTTTGAAAATTTTGAAAAGAGGAGGAGTGGATCAAGATGGTTCTGGGTTATGGATGCTAAGGACAATCCAGGAGAATTGGTTTGAGGTCAAAACTCAAATGCAATAGGGCACTTGCTTTGAAAATCCCTCAGGCTCCAAATAATTTTCAGAATTGAATTGAGGGGAAAAATAATTAGAATAAAAATCCAAAACCAGTTTGGATTAGTTGGGACAGAGAATTTAGGTTGATCACAAGTTGTAGGGGAGGTTTTGGAGGGGTTTTACCACATGGGCAAAAATGCCAAGTCATGGTGGTTCCAAGATATGAAAATCCCAAATTTTCATAGAGCTTCACTTAAAAAAAATCTCTCCTCAAAACCACAAAGTTTTTGATAAAAGCCAAATAAAAATTTTGGAGTGTCACAATACGGCCACGTACGTACATACGGGCGGGGTCTCGAACGCCTACTCGCACATACGTACGGCCAGGGCTTGTGTACATGGCTGGGTTGGGACGGAGAAACTGCGTCATCATCGTGTTAATGGGGAGGCAACATAATGCGTCGTGTTCATAGGGAGGCAACGGAATACGTCGTGTTCATCGGGAGCCAACCGGCTTGGACGGAATAGCTGATCGAAACGGGGCCTGGCGTATAGCAGAACGGAGGAACCGGCCTTGTATTCTACTGACCATGGCCGAAACTGGATCCTATTGATCGGGAGGGGTCTGGTGTACTACAAAACAGAGGAAATGGACTTCTCTTGGACCTCCTACGGTCGAAACGGGGCCCTGTTGATCGGGAGGGGTGTGGCATACCGCAAAACAGAGGAAATGGAGTTGTGTTGGAGTGCTACGGTTGAAATGGGGGTCCTGTTCATCGGGAGGGGTGTGGCATACCACAAAACGGGACTCCATGGGCAACTGTTCATCTCCACCGTCGACCTCCTCCAGCCTCCACCTGCGACTGTTCATCCACGGGCTCCTGTTCATCTAGCCTCCATCGCTCCTCCACCGGCTAATGTTCAACCAGCCCTCTCCACGGGGTGTTGTTCAACCACCCCTCCACGGGCTATTGTTCATCCAGCCCTCCACCGGCTACTGTTCAACCAACCCTCCACGGGGTCGTCCTGTTCATCCAGCCCTCCACGGGATCCTGTTCATCCACCTCCAACCGGCTCGATCGGGGTCCTATTCATCCAGAGG
>NC_057804.1:509295107-509300139 GCF_018294505.1 Triticum aestivum
ATTGTTCATCAAGGAAAGGAGGCAGCGGGGTTCGATCGGCTTCAGTTAGCAGCAGTAGCAAATGAATCACTCGGGTTCAGTTAACAGCAAGGGATTGATCGCTCGGGTTCAGTAACGTAGCTAGTGCAATCGCTCAGGTTCAGTTAGAGGCCAATTCCTCGCTCGGGTTTAGTTAGATCCCAACGCCTCGCACACACGCATGTACGTGTACGAGAGAAACGCACATCGCTCAGCCCCCGACCACCCACCATACTGGGAATTCCCCGAAATTTTCCTCGCCCTCGCTTCTACCATGGTTTTTTCCATCATGGACGGCCCAAAGAACAGCTGGTCTCCGGCCCGCCCAGGACAAAAAGCCCATTTTCTGTCATGATTTTTTGTCATAGAAGTAAGAGCCCACCACATCTATGATGATACCGGGTTTTGTCACAATTATCGTCATAGAAGTGGCATAAGCATGACAGGAAAAAACTTTGTTCGGCCCAAAATGTCACGGATGTGTCTTTTTTTTGTAGTGTAATATGATGAGCATCCAAGAGGGATACAATAAAAACTTTCATATAAAGTGCATTGAATACTATGAGAAGTTTGATTCTTTATAATTGTTTTGAGATATGAAGATGGTGATATTAGAGTCATGCTAGTGAGTAGTTGTGAATTTGAGAGATACTTGTGTTAAACTTTGTGATTCCCGTAGCATGCACGTATGGTGAACCGTTACATGATGAAGTCAGAGCATGACTTAATTTTTGATTGTCTTCCTTATGAGTGGCGGTCGGGGACGAGCGATGGTCTTTTCCTACAAATCTATCCCCCTAGGAGCATGCACGTAGTACTTTGTTTTGATAACTAATAGATTTTTGCAATAAGTATGTGATTTCTTTATGACTAATGTTGAGTCCATGGATTATACGCACTCTCACCCTTCCACCATTGCTAGCCTCTATCGTGTCGCACAAATCTTGCCGGTACCATACGCCCACCATATACCTTCCTCAAAACAGCCACCATACCTACCTATTATTGCATTTCCATAGCCATTCTGAGATATATTGCCATGCAACTTTCCACCGTGCCGTTTGTTATGACACGCTTCATCATTGTCATATTGCTTTGCATGATCATGTAGTTGACATAGTATTTGTGGAAAAACCACCTTTCATAATTCTTTCATACATGTCACTCTTGATTCATTGCACATCCCTGTACACCGCCGGAGGCATTCACATAGAGTCATATGTTGTTCTAAGCATTCAGTTGTAATTTTTCGAGTTGTAATTAATAAAAGTGTGATGATCTTCATTATTAGAGCATTGTTCCATGTGAGGAAAGGATGACAGAGGCTATGATTCCCCCACAAGTTGGGATGAGACTCCACACGAAAAATAAAAAAAATAAGGAAAAAAGGAGAAAAAATGAAAAGAAAAAATGAGAGAAAAAGAGAGAAGGGGCAATGTTACTATCCTTTTTCCACACTTGTGCTTCAAAGTAGCACCATGATCTTCATGATAGAGAGTCTCCCATTTTGTCACTTTCATATACTAGTGGGAATTTTTCGTTATAGAACTTAGCTTGTATATTCCAATGATCGGCTTCCACAAATTTCCCTAGGTCTTCATGACCAAGCAAGTTGGATGCACACCCACTTAGTTTCTTTTTGAGATTTCATACACTTATAGCTCCAGTGCATCCATTGCATGGCAATCCCTACTCACTCACATTGACATCTATTGATGGGCATCTCCATAGCCCGTTGATACGCCTAGTTGATGTGAGACTATCTTCCTCTTTTTTGTCTTCTCCACAACCACCATATCTCTTCCACCATAGTGCTATATCCATGGCTCACACTCATGTATTGCATGAAGGTTGAAAAAGTTTGAGAACATCAAAAGTATGAAACAATTGCTTGGCTTGTCATCGGGGTTCACTACTAGGGAAAACCCTAGCAGTAGCGCTGGTTTTGTGCTCACTAGTAGCGCGGGTAGGCGCGCTACTAATAAGGCGCTACAGCTATTGCTTAACAGTAACGCGTGCCGGCGCGCGCTACTGCTAGGACAAATAGCTGCAGGGTTTGTTCACACCCACGCTACTACTAATGAAACTAGTGGCAGCGTGTTTTCTCTCCATCGCTACTAGTATTCATTTTTTATTTTTTTATTTTTAGTGTATTTATGCGGTTTTCTCTCCATCGTACAAATATTGGTACAATACCAGTTATGAGGTTTACATCATTATGTCCATAAGAGTGTGTCAAATGAAGGTGGATTAGGTTCAAGTGGAAGCAATATGTGGTGCATCAAAAGTATACTACTAATCCAAAATTGATCTAGTTTGGACTAGTAGTACTTTCGATGTGCACCACATATTGCCTCCACTTGAATCTAATCCGCCAGCACAAGCTATTTAATCATCATCATAGTAATTATCACCAACAATATTTATTTAATCACCACTAACACTAGCTAATAATAATCATCATAGTCATTACCACCAACACTAGCTATTTTATCATCATAGTAACAGTGTAGCACATCATCATCTTCAAACTCATTTCTAGCTAGCTAATCACTCCTGCTGCTCTCTCACGGGTAAAATAACATAAAACATGTATAGCTCTCCTCCTTGATCAAGTTGGAGCATGCAGATGAACCTGTCTCCTAATCGTGGGTAGCGCATCTGTTTGCTGCCCCCTAGTACTTCTCTGCGCTCCCCCTTCACATATTTGGTCCAGTCATGCACTATTAAGCATCCGTCGCTAATCTTGAATGCACTAAAGTAATCTGTAGGATATCTTGGCCGTAAGCTAATAATACTCATGGTACCTTTAGTCTCGATCCCATAAGGCACAACATTCATCGGGACTCCCTGTTGAAGAACATCGTACGGTAACATACTTGGCAATGAAGTTTAGCTTCAAAAATAATGTATGAAAAGATGCACTGAGGACAAATATTAAAAATCTTACCATCCTTCCTAAATAGATGTGACCGTAGTTCAGTACGAACACTATTGGTCTCACGTTTTCAGTACTAACATTTCTAAATGCAGGAAGAAAATTTGTCTTGACAGTATCAAGATCCGCAAGCCATGAAACATAATGACTGAGCTCCTCGCAGTTGAGTTCAGCGCCGGCACAGTATACGGTCCTGTCTACCAAGCGCTGGACATGTTTGCTTTCACCGAAATAAGCTATCAATAGAAATTAATTGTTAACTATTTTTGAATAAACAATACCAAAGACATAAATATGGTTGAGAAACTTACATTTTGGTATAACTGGAGGCGTTTGCACATCGACCCAGATGTCGGTATTATCTTCAATATCATCTTCCGGACGAATATCAAAGGTGATAACCATATCAGGCTCAAATGCATAAGTCTTGCATAGTGCTCGCCATGTTTTGCATCCAAAATAGGTGTAGTCGTCTGAATTGTATAATTTTATGTGGAAAATATAACCATGCTCGGTCTTCAAGTAAAATGTCTTTACCTCCATAGTACAACTGCAACCTATCTTATCCAATACAAAAACTCTTGCATGGCAGGGGATACACTAGTAGAATAGTAAAAAAATTATAAGTTGAAGCAAATGAAGCATATGTCATGCTTAATTACGAAAAAAGACTTGTCGTTGTGACTTACTGTATCCACTTAGAAGTTCTCGTCCAGCTTGATGCTAAAGCGCCTATCATCATCTAGGAAGATTCCGTCGCACAGGCCGTGCTCGTCTTCGCAGTATTTGCAAATACCAAAATCCTTTTCGTCGTCAAACATTTCCTATGTTCATAGTTAAAACATTAATTGAAAATCGATTGAAGACAACTACCAGGATACTCAACACACAAATCCGGGGCACTCGATATTTCCTACATATTCTGGCACAAGTCATGCCAAAATTCACCGAAAAATCCGGCATGACCTTTGCTAAAATAGGACATATCGAGCGCCTGAAATTTGCCGGAACGGAAATGAATCAACACTCCGGCAAAACATAGGCCATTCGGAGGTGTAACCTGCAAACATGACCGGCCACTTGGGCAAGCACATATCCTATTTGAGCAACACAAGATATACATTTCAAAAATATCTTATAGGACTCAAATTAGCATGCATTGAATAAGCAAAAGTAAATCATCTCATGCGTGTTCGTACATCGTCGAATATTATCACTAATACATCCCGAATAGTGTCATACATATAACATCACTAATACAACTAAAACCCTAGCACACGACAGGTATCGGCGCGGGCGGTGGACACCCACAGAGAAGGAACCATCACGGGATCATAGCTCCAGTGAGATCCCTGGAGAACCTGCCAGGTATTGGAGAACCTGTGCTCCAACGCAAACAAGTAGCGACGGACGTGCGCGTCCTCCTCACTGACACGGTGACGCACCACCTCCGCGGGGTCCTCGAGCCTCTGGACCGTCACTGGCCCACGCGACCGCCACCAAGGAAGGTTCGGGTCAACGACAGGCTGGCTCCTCACCAACCTGCGCCCCTCGGTAGGTAGCGCCTCCCAATACCACCCCGGCGGAGCCCAGTCCTGGACATGGACCATCTGGTCAAGCAGGTGTCGTCCTCCACCGACTCGACGACGAGGATGCGGGATAGGCATCGTCCACATCGATGCGGGAAAAATTGCTTTAACTAAAAAAATAGCAACAAGTTCTTACTAACTAGTTCTATTAATTCTATTAGTTCTTACTGAAAATAAACTTACTATAAATAAAAATAAACTAGTACCTACCTAATTAGTACCTAGTTCTTACTAACTAATTAGTACCTAGGAACTACTGCCCTAATTAAATAGGGTTAATACTAATTTTAATTAACTAACTAGCTATAAAAATAGCCTAGGGTTCATACTAACTAGCACTAAATAGCTAGGGTTCATACTAAGCAAACAAGAAGGATCGGAAGGGGGGAGTGCTTACAGAGGGAGGGGAGAGAGATGGGGTCGTGGGAGACGACGGCACCAAGGCGCGGCGAGGCGGGGTCGGGGGAGACGGTTGCGAGGCGGGGTC
>NC_057804.1:509300429-509302998 GCF_018294505.1 Triticum aestivum
GGCGGCGAGGCGGGGTCGGGAGAGACGGCCGTGAGGAGGGGTCGGGGGAGATGGCGGCGAGATGGCAGCGAGGCGGAGGCGACGAGGGGGAGAAGAGAGAGTGGGGAATTGGGGGAGGAAGCAGAGGAGAGGGAATCAGGCTGCGCAGGGGGTTAGGTGAAAATAGCTTTAACAGTAGCGTGGGAAGGAAAAACGCGTTGCTGCTAAAATCCGTAGTAGTAGCGTCGTTTCTAGAAGGGCGCTACTACTATACCTAGCACGCCGGGAACGGTGTGGCAATTATAGTAGTAGCGTGTTCTGTTCCTGCCGCGCTATTGCCAAGGGGGTAACAGTAGCGCGGTTTTGGCAGACGCGCTACTGCTAAGTAGCAGTAGCGCCTCATTTTAACATGCGCTACTGGTAAGATTCTGTGTATAAGGTTTTCCCTAGTAGTGGTTGTGCATGATTTAAATATTTTGTGTGATGCAGATAGAGCATTGCCAGACTATATGATTTTGTAGGGATAGCTTTCTTTGGCCATATTATTTTGAGAAGACATGATTGCTTTATTAGTATGCTTAAAGTATTATTGTTTTTATGTCAATATTAAACTTTTGTTTTGAATTTTTTGGATCTGAACATTCATGCCACAATAAAGAAATTGCATGGATAAATATGTTAGGTAGCATTCCATGTCAAAAATTCTGTTTTTATCATTTACCTATTTGAGGACGAGCAAGAATTAAGCTTGGGGATGCTTGATAAGTCTCCAACGTATTTATAATTTTTTATTGTTCCATGCTATTATATTATCTATTTTGGATGTTTTATATGCATTTATATGCTATTTTATATTATTTTTGGGACTAACCTATTAACCTAGGGCCTAGTGCCAGTTTCTGTTTTCTGCCTGTTTTAGAGTTTAGCAGAAAAGGAATACCAAACGGAGTCCAAACGGAATGAAACTTTCACGATCATCTTTCTTGGACCAGAAGCAAACTAGGAGACTTGGAAATGAAGTCGGAGACGCAATGAGGCGGCCATGAGGGTGGAGGGCGCGCCCAGGGGGGTAGGGCGCACCCGCCTACCTTGTGGGCCCCTCGAAGCTCTCCTGACCTAGCTCTTTCGCCTATATATACTCTTATACCCCAAAAACATTAGAGGGAGCCCAGAAAACAGTTTTCCACCGCCACAACCATCTATACCCGTGAGAGCCCATCTAGGGGTCTTTTTCGGCATCTTGCTGAAGGGGGATTCGATCACGGAGGGCTTCTACATCAACACCATTACCCTTTTGATGAAGCGTGAGTAGTTTACCACAGACGTACGGGTCCATAGCTAGTAGCTAGATGGATTCTTCTCCCTCTTTGATTCTCGATACCATGTTCTCCTCAATGTTCTTGGAGATCTATTCGATGTAATATTCTTTTGCGGTGTGTTTGTCGAGATCCGATGAATTGTGGATTTATGATCATATTATCTATGAATATTATTTCAGTCTTCTCTGAATTCTTATATGCATGATTTGATATCTTTGCAAGTCTCTTCGAATTATCGGTTTAGTTTGGCCTACTATATTGGTTTTTCTTGCAATGGGAGAAGTGCTTAGCTTTGGGTTTGATCCTGCGGTGTCCTTCCCAGTGACAGTAGGGGCAGCAAGGCATGTATTGTATTGTTGCCGTCGAGGATAAAAAGATGGGGTTTTCATCATATTGGTTGAGTTAATTCCTCTACACCATGTCATCTTACTTAATGCATTACTCCGTTCTTTATGAACTTAACACTCTAGATTCATGCTAGATAGCGGTCGATGTGTGGAGTAATAGTAGTAGATGCAGAATCGTTTCGGTCCACTTGACACGGATGTGATGCCTATGTTCATGATCATTGCCTTAGATATCGTCATAATTATGCGCTCTTCTATCAATTGCTTGGCAGTAATTTGTTCACCCATCGTATTATTTGCTATCTTGAGAGAAGCCACTAGTGATACCTATGGCCCTCGGGTCTCTTTTCCATCATATAAGTTCTATTTTCCATCATACTAGTTTCCGATCTACTGTTTAGCAATCTTTTACTTTCCTCGTTTGTGATTAATGCATCGCACACAGTTTTGTCGAAGGATCTCTGATTGGAATGTCACGTTTGGACCAACCTGCAGTATTGTTAAGCAGATTCTAAACAGGAACCCCAAGAAAGAGGGTATTGCATTTGAGAGGAAACTCAATGCCGATGGATCCTACTGGAAACCTAAGCAGTATCTCAAAACCTCATGGGTTGCTGCAAAAGGACCTCCTCTAGATCCATCTACTTTATCTGGCTTTACATTTGAATCTTCATGTTCATCTGATGAGTCATTTGACTCCAACTCTAAACTGTTCAAAAATCAGAATGGTGAAGTATTTGCCAGAAATGTTGGAACTAACTGCAGGAACGGTCCTCCTATCACTACTGGAATCCACTTCTTTGTCGTCTGCCATGGCGGACGGCAAAGGCATGGATCACGGACGGCAAACTCCTTTGTCGTCCGCCAGTAGACGGCAAACCGTCCGTCTGAACACGTGCCAGCAAAGGCCTTCTTTGCCATCCG
>NC_057804.1:509304501-509305437 GCF_018294505.1 Triticum aestivum
AAGAAGAAGAAGAAGAAGAAGAAGAAGAAGAAGAAGAAGAAGAAGAAGAAGATGAAGAAGAAGAAGAAGAAGATGAAGAAGAAGAAGAAGAAGAAGAAACAAAGTAGACATAACTAAGCATAGGAGAAGAGTAGAAGGTATATAAAAGGAGACTTCAGTATCATACTTGGGACTTCAGTATCATCCATGACGCAGGTATATAAAAGGAGAGACCTCCCCTTCACCCATCTCATTGTGATATCTGTTGTTTGCTACATCACTCATTGCCCCAAACTGCAGAGGCAATCATCAGTGAGGAAAACCCAAAACTCCAACACCTAAAACCCAAAGTGATTGAGCATCACTAAAGAGATTGTTCCTGTGTGGAAACAACGCTTATTACCTTTGAAGATTGTGCAACTTCCAGACGGTTAGGCGTCATGGTCTAAAGCATCCAAGAGAAATTGTGGATCACCGGGTGACCGAGTTTGTGAAGGTTTGGAAGTCTACCTTGAAGACTTACCACGAGTGATTGGGCGAGGTCTGTGTGACCTTAGCTCAAGGAGAATACGGTAAGGACTGTGTGTCTTTTGGTTTAAATACCAAGCCACTCCAACCATACATACAACTATGACATCAGTTGGAGCTGGTCTACCAAATCACTGTCTTCTCCAATCTACTGGTTTCATTTCCTCAACCCTTTCAATTCTTTGTTTACTTGTTGGAAAAATTGGTTGTTACTGTTTGAAGAATTTGACTAAAGACTTTCTCAATTTCCTCAACCCAAATTCTTCAGTCACCTTGTCTTCCGCCTGCTTATCCTGTTTACACGCTACTTGTGCTCTGTGTATGCTTCATCTCATCATGATGACTATGTTACTGCCATGTTATGCACTTGAGTACTTTATCCGCTGCTTATATTTCATCACTTAGCAGATTCCTCAAGTAGAAATTCCT